>NC_134080.1:43099719-43399857 GCF_000715075.1 Nicotiana tabacum | reverse complement strand
TTTAAGAACATACTTTCCCGACGAGGAGGTAATGCATACTAATGAGATGGAATTAATTGAGGAACCGGGTTGGAAGCTTTTCTTCGATGGAGCTGCAAACGCAAAAGGGGTTGGAATAGGAGCAGTACTCATTTCTGAAACAGGACGCCATTATCCTGTTACGGCTCAACTACGCTTCTATTGCACCAATAATATGGCCGAGTATGAAGCTTGCATCTTGGGCCTGCGCTTAGCTGCTGACATGGATGTCCAAGACGTCTTGGTCTTGGGAGACTCGGACCTCTTGGTACATCAAATTCAGGGTGAATGGGAAACACGAGATCTAAAACTCATACCATACCGACAATGCTTGCATGATCTGAGCAAGCAATTTCGATCGGTGAAGTTCAAACACATCCCGAGAGTTCACAATGAGGTTGCGGATGCCTTGGCCACCTTAGCATCAATGCTGCACCACCCTGACAAAATGTATGTTGATCCTCTGCACATCCAGGTCCGTGATCAGCACGCCTACTGCAATGCCATAGAAGAAGAAGCAGATGGCGAACCCTGGTTTCATGATATCAAGGAATACCTCAGAATGGGGATATATCCAGAACATGCCTCTGGAGACCAAAAAAGAGCCCTTCGGCGTTTGTCGAATGGTTTCTTCTTCAGCGGAGGAGTATTGTACAAAAGAACCCCGGATTTGGGATTGTTGAGATGCATAGATGCCAGTCAAGCAACGACGGTTATGGCAGAGGTACATGTTGGAGTTTGTGGACCACACATGAGCGGATATGTATTGGCAAGAAAGATCCTTCGAGCAGGGTGTTATTGGCTCACCATGGAACACGACTGTATCACTTTCGTGAGGAAATGCCATCAGTGCCAGGTACATGGAGATTTGATTCATTCTCCGCCAACAAAGTTACATACGATGTCAGCACCCTGGCTATTTGTGGCGTGGGGCATGGATGTCATTGGGCCCATCGAGCCGTCAGCATCCAACGGTCATAGGTTCATTCTAGTGACCATTGATTACTTCACCAAATGGGTTGAGGCTAAAACTTTCAAATCGGTAACCAAAAAGGCAGTGGTGGATTTTGTGCACTCCCATATCATCTGCAGATTTGGGATCCCAAAAGTAATCATTACGGATAACGGTGTGAATCTTAACAGCAGCCTGATGATAGAGGTATGCCAACAATTCAAGATTACGCACCGCAATTCCACCCCATATCGTCCCAAGGCAAATGGAGCGGTCGAAGCAGCCAATAAGAACATCAAGAAGATACTGCGAAAGATGGTGGAAGGGTCCAGACAATGGCACGAGAGATTACCCTTTGCTTTGTTGGGTTACCGCACTACTGTCCGCACTTCCATAGGCACAACTCCTTATTTGTTGGTATACGGAACTGAGGCCGTAATACCATCGGAAGTCGAAATTCCGTCCCTCCGAATTGTCGCTGAGGCCGGGATTAATGATGATGAATGGGTCAAAGCTCGATTGGAACAGTTGAGCCTGATAGATGAGAAAAGATTGGCAGCAGTGTGCCATGGTCAGCTGTACCAGAAGAGAATGGCAAGAACATATAATAAGAAGGTGCGCCCCAAAAAGTTTGAAGTAGGGCAGCAGGTATTGAAGAAGATCCTCCCACATCAGGTCGAGGCAAAAGGCAAATTCGCCCCAAATTGGCAAGGGCCTTATATCGTGACCAGAGTATTGTCCAACGGTGCCTTGTGTTTGACAGATGTCGAAGGTAGATGTGTCGACATGGCTATCAATTCAGATGCAGTCAAGAGATATTATGCGTAATTTCTTTAATTATGGCAATTTTGGTTTATTTGTTTGTATTTGGCATTTATTGGATAATGAGATGACGGAGGCAATTCTTTCTTCTATCCAAACACTTTTAACCATTGCTTCCCCCTTTGAGCCTTAAGTTATTCTTTCATACCCCTCTTTTGGAATC
This sequence comes from Nicotiana tabacum, assembly GCF_000715075.1. Lineage (NCBI taxonomy): Eukaryota > Viridiplantae > Streptophyta > Magnoliopsida > Solanales > Solanaceae > Nicotiana > Nicotiana tabacum. Next base: position 43,397,902 of record NC_134080.1, on the reverse strand, counting down.
ACTAATGGAAAAGACAAAAAAAAAAAAATGAAAAGAAGGAAAAGAAAAAAAAGGAAGATAAAATCATAAGAAATACAAAACCGTGGGAACTACGTTTGACCTGATTCCTCAAAGAGGATACGTAGGCGCCTCACGGCTCGGTCATAGTATGCATCATAGTGAATATAGGATGCATAATGTACATAGTGTGCATAATAGGCACAGTGTGCGTAACGCACATAGCGCAACATAAGTGTAAAAAATAAATTCCCCAAGCAAGAAAACTGGGGCAGAGGGTATGTTTCAAGTTCCAACAAAGGTTTGATTCCAAAGTTGTAGTACATCACCCATCAAATTATTTTCATGTTTATAGCCTTTCTTTAGCCCCACACCAAAACCAACATCGACGTCCAAAAGACCTCCCGATCAATATCCAAGAGATGCCAAGTCAGGCAAATAAGGCCGAGAATAATACACCGATCCCCAGCAAAGAAGAGGATCATAAGACTGGGATTGAATTGATGGTCAAAGGGATCTCCAGAAGAGAGGGTCGTATCGACAACACCCCAATTCTTCAATTAAGAAATAAAATGAGAGAGTCTTATCGGTGAAAACCTTCACAGGCACCGAAAGGCGACGTAAGATGAGAGATATGAAATGAGAGAGTCTTATTGGTGGAAACCTTCACAGGCGCCATAAGGCGCCGGGAGATGAGAGAAAAGAGAGAGTCTCATTAGTGAAAACCCCTCGAAGGGCACTATGAGGCGACAAGACAGATCAACAAAAGCTACCACATTCGCAACGAAATGGACACTCATTTATCATCCCCAGCAAGTCAGACCATCAGGCAAATCGATTGATACAAATAGACTGGGTCGGGAATCTATGGTGCACGTCATGATCACGGGGACCAGTCATGTCCTCCAGATAAGTCCTTCTGAGTTTCTCTTCCCACCAAATATTGGTTCAGAAAGATTTTCGCCTTTTTCTATCTTTTATTTCTCTTCCTAAAAGTTGTCTTGAAAAGGATTTTTCAAAGCTTACTACCAGAGACCGAAGGGGAATTCATCCAATGCAGGACAACACAAACAGTCTTAAAGGCCGGTCCTAGGCAATGCAGTGATCGTGCCCGGCAGTTTTGGAGGAAGTAAGATCCTAAAGGGAGTGGTTTCGGGAGTTAAAAGCAGATTCCCACAGCATGTGCTTAAAGAAAAAGCAGAAAAGGGAACAAATTGAAAACCAGCCCCAGCAGGCTAGAGACCCCCAGCATGCAATTTTGTCCACTAACCAATTATGGGGACATAGAGCAAGAAAAGGGGAAGAGAGGAAAAATCATCCGCTGGAAAGGCACCCTCTACCACCACGATTAAAACTAATTAAATCCTTTTGTCTGCTGCAGGAAAACAAAGGATTGATGATGGCAGCGAGATGCAACGCCAGGGAAGTCACCAAAAACCGGGGCAGAAAATTTTCTGCCAATTGTCAAAAAAAATTCTCGGAAGAACGGGGAAACAATTTCAAATACATTTAAGTTCTAGGTCGCCCACCAGTATAATGCGGGAATACATTTAAGTTCTAGGTCGCCCACCAGTATAATGCGGGAATACATTTAAGTTCTAGGTCGCCCACCAGTATAATGCGGGAATACATTTAAGTTCTAGGTCGCCCACCAGTATAATGCGGGAATACATTTAAGTTCTAGGTCGCCCACCAGTATAATGCGGGAATACATTTAAGTTCTAGGTCGCCCACCAGTATAATGCGGGAATACATTTAAGTTCTAGGTCGCCCACCAGTATAATGCGGGAATACATTTAAGTTCTAGGTCGCCCACCAGTATAATGCGGGAATACTTTTAAGTTCTAGGTCGCCCACCAGTATAATACGGGAATACATTTAAGTTCTAGGTCGCCCACCAGTATAATGCGGGAATACATTTAAGTTCTAGGTCGCCCACCAGTATAATGCGGGAATACATTTAAGTTCTAGGTCGCCCACCAGTATAATGCGGGAATACATTTAAGTTCTAGGTCGTCCACCAGTATAATGCGGGAATACATTTAAGTTCTAGGTCGCCCACCAGTATAATGCGGGAATACATTTAAGTTCTAGGTCGCCCACCAGTATAATGCGGGAATACTTTTAAGTTCTAGGTCGCCCACCAGTATAATGCGGGAATACATTTAAGTTCTAGGTCGCCCACCAGTATAATGCGGGAATACTTTTAAGTTCTAGGTCGCCCACCAGTATAATGCGGGAATACTTTTAAGTTCTAGGCCGCCCACCAGTATAATGCGGGAATACATTTAAGTTCTAGGTCGCCCACCAGTATAATGCGGGAAATACATTTAAGTTCTAGGTCGCCCACCAGTAAAATGCGGGAATACATTTCAGCTCTAGATTTTGGAATCAGTAACCCCACCTGAAGACGGAAGGTTGCAACAGAGGTCCCCCAAGCAGTATACAATAAAATCCCCAGCACCAAGAAGCAGAAAGCTGCAAAGGCAAGCGCGCAATTCAAAAGGAAGAAGGAACGCGTCTCAAAAGAAGCAGTTTGGGAACGTTGTAGCATGCCCAACATAACAAATTTGATAAAGGAAGCCAGACCACTGAAGAAACCATTGAAAGATTTAAAGAAGAAAGCCATGTTCCCAGCAAATCAAGCAAAGTGATGAAAACTGGCATCCAGAAAAGGCGAAGGACCAGCATCATCTCCCAAGTTCACAAAATAAGGGCATCAGAGGAAAGCGTTAGCCGACAAGAAAGCAAGGCAACAAGAACAAGTTGAAGATAGATGAGATCTCATACCCTAACTTAGCTTCTTGTTTTTCCTTTCAAGAACAATGTAACAAGGAGATCGGTTGAGCGGTAGCATCCTACAGCGGCAGGCAACAGCGCACAACAACAGCAAGCACTACAGTGACACGGTAGTCCCAGCTACCAAAGTTTCCCGAAATACATTGACCTGATTCCTGTTTAGCCCAGGATATGTAGGAAACCTCTGAAGCAAAGGTTCGGTCAAATCTTTTTCAAAAAATGCTTCACACGGAGTACTCGGACGAGCAAAAATCGCCCGCTTTATCTTTGCGCGAAAACCCTTCGTGTCCTCGTGCAAAGAGGGGCAGCTGTAAGCACGTGATTTTTGCTTCACGGGCAATCACTCCAAAAGAAAACAAAAATAGTGACCAGTGACCTCGCTGTACAAATTCCCAATTTTTTTCATGACATGTGCTGCTAGTCATTTGTGGTTCGGCCCGTGTTGCAATTAATCTTACAAAAAACAAAAAAAATAAAATAAGAACATCGTGGGTAATCAGGCCGTAGTCCGGTTTTAAGAGAAAATTCACAAAAAATATGCAGCTTTTACTCTAGGCTGTGATTTAACCATTTTTAAAATTCTAATATGTGTGTTTATTGTTGTAGGTGTTACACAATATGTGTGTAAGTTTATTTTAATTATTTGCATTGTTTTTAGGAATTTTTGGTTAATTTGTTGAAATTAAAAAGGAAAGGAAAATCTGATTGGGCCCCAAAACGAGGCCCAAAACCAAAGCACTGATCCAGTCCAAGACGAGCCTGCCCAAGCACGGACTCAAACGACGCCGTATCGGCGTCCCTATTGAAGCCGTTGATCTGATTCAAACGAACGGTCCAGATCAGGCTGTTCAACTCACCTCAACGACGTCGTTTCAGGCAAGTTGATCTGAGCCGTCCAACCCCATTGATCCAACGGTCCCTGGCTTCCCTCATGACCCGACCTATTTAGCCGGTTCAACCCAACCCCTCACCTAAACCAAAACGACCCCGTTCCCATACCAAACGACCCCGTCCTGTTACCCACCAATAGATCTAAGCCGTTCAGATCACTTGATCTAACGGCTTCAATCTCTCTTCCCCTTCCGTATATAAACTTGGCCCTTCACCCCACGCCCCCTATCCGAACCCCCCTTCAGTCATCTCCTTCCCCAAGCCCTGAAACCCCCAAACCCTAACGCCGCCCTAGTTTCCCTTTCACTAGAACCCGGCGGCATGAACGCCGGTGACCACCCCCTTCACACCCTTGAAACATCCAACCACCCTGAACACGAATCTACTAACCTTGTACCTAGAATCACCTTCCATCGTCTCGAATCTGGATTTGAAGATTCGAGACGAAACTCGATCTATACCAAACCACCCCATCTTCATACCAGACACTCCTCGGACCCTCCTCGTGACCAAACCAGACTAGGTTTGGTCCGAATCTACCCACAACTCCTAAAAAACCAGATCTGAAAATCCAAAACCTAGAACACGGATAGCCTTGGAATCCAGCCGGCCTTAACAAGGGTTTGAGGTTTAATGGACCTTAACCAAGGTGTTCTCATGTCAGAACACCCTGGTTAAAATTTGTTCGGCCTCAAATGGTCAAAGTTGAGTCAGATTTGGGTCAGTTTGGTTTAAACATTTTTCGGTAAGTTTTCCTTTCCCTTTGTTTAGTTCTAATTAAGTTGTCAGCATGTTTCGTTATGTTTGTTTGTTCTTTTTGTTATTTTTTCTGATTTCTTCCATCTCTGTCAAAGACCTTTTATTTGGTCAATTGTTTTCTGTGTGTGATTTGAATGTATCCTATGATAAACATGTTCGATTAGGATAGTCGTCGCATAAATAATTCATATAGGTTCCCTGTAATTGAACAAAAGTTGTCTGATGCCTTTTGGGTCCCTGTACGTATCGTTTATGTGAACGATTGATTATTACCTATTGTATTTAGTATAGTCGACTCGATAAACCTCGTCGATTAGTTTTCTATAACTAATGGATCAAATGAACTAATAGTTTCACGTGACTAATTGAACCTTGTCACTGACTGAATGCCCGGCATCGTCAGAAATGAGTTTGTTTGCATTGCAAAAATGATTGAAAAGGTTCAGTCCAGGGCAGTCCTGAATTTGAACTTTCATGAGTTCAGAATGCCCTGATGCTGCAATGGGCAGGGCAGTAATAAGCAAGGCTTAACAAGGGTAGTCTGGGGTTTGAAAAGAACAAAAAGGCTTAGTTTAAATGAGCTGAAAAGTAGGGTACTAATTTGGGATTAAACTAATACCAATGGGGAACAAGACACAAGAGTATGGAGTTTAAAATGAATACTTAAATGAACCCATAACTCTTGATTAAAGAAAAGCCAGGCGTGGGGAACAAAAGGGCTGGCATCAAAAGATGCTTAAGCATGGGTTTAAAGAGTATGGGCAGTCTGCAAGTGGGAGGATCCAGGCAGCTTAGCTGCACTGGGTCGTTTGGCTTATAAATAGGCCATTTCAGAACTTAAAATGGGCTGGAAAATTTTGAGTCTTAAGAGAGGTCTTGTGAGCTTAAAGAAAAACTGAAAACATAAGGAAATTTCTAGTAAACACTGTAACCAAAACACTGTCTGAAAGCTACATAAGAGTTTGTATTTGGTCAAGTTGTCTCGGCCAAGTTCTGTTGTTTGCACTGATTGAGCTGCTTGTGATTGTTGGACTGCTGGTGTTGCTGCATAGAACACTCTGTTACTTCTGTTTGTTTCATTACTCTTTCTGGGATTACTTGTTTGGTGCTCGACCATCTGCTGGTTTTCTTTGTTCTGGAAACTGTTGCTGGTTGTCTGTGGACTGTGGAAAACACTTGTGGTTGTTGGCTTGTTGCTGTGTTGTTGCTGTGTATCTGTTGTTGCTGTGTTTATTGCATACTGCCCAGCTGATCATTCCTTTCTTCTTTTGTTCTTCTATACCAGGTACACAACTAATATTGTCAATGTAATTTGAAGTTGAGTATGAATACAAAGAAAAGGGTTGAAGATCATTTATTTATGTATAGCCTGTACACTGAATGATCCGGGATGTATGATAGCTTGTATTTTGTTCGGATACTGGGTTAGCTTTAACACATAGCAACTGTATATGTAGGGTAATTTGACATCCAATTGTATATGCAGGCTGGTAGATAAAAGCATGCCCAATGCAATAGGTTGTATCTTAGATTTAGTTTAATGGTGTAGTATAATTCTGTAATGTATGCCAAGCATGAAAATCGTACTCTACTAGTTAAGTTCTTTCCTTTCCGATAAACTGTTTCATATAACTGGTAAACCATGTTTTAAGATAAAGAACACATAGCTTGCAATCTCAACCTTGCGAAGGTCGAGCCCAGGTCAAAACGGACCAAGCAGGCCCGCATCGAACAAACCATGGCCCAGGTCTGGCCCATCACGCATGGGCTGGATTTGGGCCCGTGATTATTTGTTCGGCTGACTGTGCACGCAGCCTCGTTTCTGATTTTTAAGCATTTCTGAATTCTGTTATACATAGCTTGCAATCTCAACCTTGCGAAGGTCGAGCCCAGGTCAAAACGGACCAAGCAGGCCCGCATCGAACAAACCATGGCCCAGGTCTGGCCCATCACGCATGGGCTGGATTTGGGCCCGTGATTATTTGTTCGGCTGACTGTGCACGCAGCCTCGTTTCTGATTTTTAAGCATTTCTGAATTCTGTTATAGATAACTTGCAAGCACGTAATTAATTAGGACTATCTACTGTTTTCAATTAGTAGAGACAAACGCGACAAGAAACGTAGTTGCTATAGGATATCCTTTTAAAATAAGAACGAGATGAGCCTCGACAAAAAATAAATAAAATTGCACAAGCTGCGGGGCCCTCGTTAAATGTATATTATCGAAGCATTCAGTTTCCAGGACGGGTCGTTTAGCAAATCTCACGGCCCTCCCAGAATAATAACGCGATAGTCTCTTTAAGCGCGTACTTAATAATGTTATCTCCTTAAACTCGGGTGCACATTTATGTGACCCAAATCCAAATCTCAACGGAATCGAAATGTGTCTCTAACCACGGGTACATTGATTGTGGCGTGGTCTGAGATGCATTTCCATGACGTTGCAAATTCTTTTCATAAGGAATGAGACGAGCCTCGACAAACAAAGATGTACAAAGTGCGGGGCCCTCTAAATGTATATATATAAAAATACTTAGAATTCGGGACATGCCGTTTAGCGAATTTCATGGCTTTTCCCAAAATAATAATACGCTAGTTGCTTTAAGCGCGCCTTTAATAATTTATTTTCCTTAACTCGGGTGCACATTTATGTGACCCAAATCCAAATCTCAACCGAGTCGAGATATGTCAACAATCACGTGTACATTGATGTAACGTGATTCGAGATATGTTTTCACGACATTGCAATTCCTTGTAAAAAATAATAATAATTATGAAAGCGGTTAAAAGATAAAATTGGCACATAAGTTCATATTTGTATAAAATCAGATAATCAAGCCAAATATAATAGTTGAGGGACCGTGCTAGAACCACGGAACTCGGGAATGCCTAACACCTTCTCCCGGGTTAACAGAATTCCTTATCCAGATTTCTGGTACGCAGACTGCAATATGGAGTCATTATTGTCCTCGATTCAGGATTAAAATTGATGACTTGGGACACCCTAAATCTCCCAAGTGGCGACTCTGAAATAAATAAACAAATCCCGTTTCGATTGTCCTTTAATTGGAAAAAACTCCCCTGCCCCCCCTCGGGTGCGGAAAAATGAGGTGTGACAGAAGTGATTTGTTAATGAAGTAAGCTGTTAAGGATTGGCTTGCCTAGCTCACATTAGTAGGCACCATCACGACTTCCGAGGGTGGGAATTCTGGGTCGTGACAAGTTGGTATCAGAGCTCTAGGTTACATAGGTCTCACAACTCACGGACAAGCTTAGTAGAGTCTGAGGGATCGGTACGGAGACGTCTGTATTTATCCCCCAGAGGCTACAGAGTTAGGAAAATCTCACATTTATTCTTTCTTGTCATGCGGATTTGTTCATCAAATGCTAATTGCATTTCTACTCTGTTCTTTCGCAGATGGCGAGAACACGCGCTTCCTTATCTACCGCTCAGCAGCCCGAGCCCCCAGCAGCAACTCCCACTAGGAGCAGAGTCCGAGGTAGGGGTAGAGTTCAGCCCTAAGCAGCAGCACCGGTGGCGGAGCCTCAGGTTGATTTTGAGGAGGATGTTCCGGCCCCAGCAGTTCCGGTGGGCCCATCTCAGGTCCTAGAGGGGTTTATTGCTACCCTAGTTCTTCAGGACGCTCTGGTCCGATTGATGGGCCTCATGGAGAGTGTCACTCGAGTAGGTTTGCTTCCTGTAGCACCAACCACTTCTCAGGCTAGAGGAGGGGCTCAGACTCCTACTACACGCACTCCGAAGCAGGTAGCTCCTTAGATTCAGACTCCAGCGGTTCAGCCAGTTGGAGCAGTTCAGCCGGGTGTAGTAGCTCAGACCGGTGATGGAGCGGCTATGTCTGCCAATGCTTTGTGGAGGCTGGATAGGTTCACCAAGCTCTTCACTACTACTTTCAGCGGTGCTTCTTCTGAGGATCCCCAGGATTTTCTATATAGCTGTCACGAGGTTCTCAGGAACATGGGTATTGTTGAGACCAATGGAGTCGATTTTGCTACATTCCCCTTGTCTGGATCCGCCAAGACTTGGTGGAGGGATTATTGCTTAGCTAGGTCAGCCGGGTCGCCATCTTTGACTTGGGAGCAGCTTACAGTATTGTTTCTGGAGAAGTTTCTCCCCGTTACTTAGAGGGAGGCCTATCGGAGGCAGTTCGAGCACCTCCAGCGGGGTTCCATGACGGTCACCCAGTATGAGACCAGGTTCATCGACTTAACTCGTCATGCTCTTGTCATACTTCCTACCGAGAGAGAGAGAGAGGGTGAGGAGGTTTATTGACGGTCTTATTCAGCCGTCTTCAGATGGCCAAGGAGGCCGGGAGTGAGATCACTTTTTAGGAGGCGGCCAATGTGGCCCGCAGAGTTGAGATAGTTCTGTCGTAGGAAGATGGTCAGGGGTCGGATAAGAGGCCCCGTTATTCAGGCAGATAAAGTGGTACCTCATCTGGAGGTAGAGATTCATATGGTAGAGGCCATCCTCCTAGGCCCTTTCAGTCAGCTCTTCAGGCTTTTCACGGTGCTTCAGGTGGCCGTGGTCCTCCGATTCAGTATTCTGATCAGCAGTCCTTCAGTGCACCGCCGCTTTAGAGTTTTCAGGGTCGTCAGCCCCAGCAGCCGAGGGCTTGTTTTACTTGTGGCGACACGAGGCACATTGCTAGGTATTGCCCTCGGGCTTCAAGCAGTTCTCCGCATCAAGGTTCCCGTGCAATGGTACAGGCACCAGATGTTCCACAGCCCATCCAGCCAGCTAGAGGTGGGGCTAGAGGTGCTAGAGGTGGAGGTAGAGGTCCTAGAGGTAGAGGTAGAGGTCCTAGAGGTGGAGCTCAGGCCGCCAGAGGTAGAGGCCAGCCAGCAGCAGGCCGCTAGAGGTAGAGGCCAGCCAGCAGCAGGTCGTCCCAAAGAGGTAGTTTAGGGTGGTGGGGCCCAACCCCGATGTTATGCTCTCCCAGCCAGGCCCAAGGCTGAGGCTTCAGATGTAGTTATTATAGGTACGGTTCTGGTTTGTGATAGAGATGTTTCGGTGTTATTTGATCCAGGGTCTACATACTCGTATGTGTCATCTTATTTTGCACCGTATCTGGTCATGCCTAGTGATTCGTTGAGTATTCCTGTTTATGTGTCTACACTGGTGGGTGATTCTATTGTGGTAGATCGAGTCCATCGCTCTTGTGTAGTTGTGATTGGGGGTCTTAAGACTCGTGTGGATTTGTTGCTTCTAGACATAGTCGATTTCGATGTCATATTGAATATGGATTGGCTATCACCCTACCACGCTATCTTGGACTATCACACCAAGACTGTGACCTTAGCTTTACCAGGTATGCCTCGTTTAGAGTGGAGAGGGACTCCTGGTCATTCTACCCGTAGCGTCATTTCTTATGTTAAGGCTCGACGTATGGTCGAGAAGGGGTGCTTGGCCTATTTAGCTTATGTTCGTGATTCTAGTGCGGAGGTTTCCACTATTGATTCTGTGCCCATGGTTCGTGAGTTTCCTGAGGTATTCCCTTCAGACCTACGGGGTATGCCGCTCGACAGGGATATTGACTTTTGCATTGATTTGGCTCCGGGCACTCATCCCATTTCTATTCCACCGTATCGCATGGCCCCGCCTGAGTTGAAGGAGCAGTTGCAGGACTTGCTTGAGAAGGGTTTCATTAGACCCAGTGTTTCGCCTTGGGGTGCGCCGGTGTTGTTTATTAAGAAAAAGGATGGTTCGATGAGAATGTGCATTGATTACCGGCAGCTCAACAAGGTCACCATCAAGAATAAGTATCTACTACCGAGGATCGATGATTTGTTTGATCAGCTTCAGGGTGCCAAGGTATTTTTAAAGATCTACTTGAGATCTGGCTACCATCAGTTGAGGATTAGGGCATCCGATGTCCCTAAACAGCTTTCCGCACTCGGTACGGGCATTATGAGTTCTTGGTCATGTCATTTGGGTTGACAAATGCCCCAGCGGCTTTTATGGATTTGATGAATCGAGTGTTTAGGCCTTATTTGGACTCATTCGTGATAGTCTTCATTGATGATATTTTGATATATTCCCGCAGCTAGGAGGAGAACGAGCAACATCTCAGAGTGATTCTTCAGACTTTGAAGGATAGTCAGTTATATGGTAAGTTCTCGAAGTGTGAGTTCATGCTAAGTTCAGTTGCATTTCTGAGTCATGTTGTATCGGTAGAGGGTATTCAGGTTGATCCAAAGAATATTGAGGCAGTCAAGAACTGGCCTAGACTAACATCAGCTACAGAGATTCGGAGTTTCTTGGGATTGGCAAGCTACTATCGTCAGTTTGTGGAGGGGTTCTCATCTATTGCAGCCCCGATGACTAGGTTGACCCAGAAGGGTGCCAAGTTCAGATGATCGGACAAGTGTGAGGCAAGCTTTCAGAAGCTCAAGACAACTCTGACTACCGCACCAGTGTTGGTTTTGCCCACAGGTTCAGGGCCTTACACAGTTTATTGCGATGCTTCTCGTATTGGGCTTGGTGCAGTATTGATGCAGGATGGCAAGGTCATTGCCTATGCTTCGAGGCAGTTGAAGATTCATGAGAAGAACTAACCGGTCCATGATTTAGAGTTGGCAGCCATTGTTCACGCATTGAAGATTTGGAGGCATTATCTGTATGGCATGGCATGTGAGGTGTTCACTGATCACAAGAGTCTTCAGTATTTGTTCAAGCAAAATGAGTTGAATTTGAGGCAGAGGAGATGGTTGGAGTTGTTAAAGGATTATGATATCACCATCTTATATCACCCGGGAAAGGCCAACGTGGTGGCCGATGCTCTGAGTAGAAAGTCAGCCAGCATGGTCAGTCTTGCTTATATTTCGGTCGGTGAGAGGTCGCTTGCTGTTCAGGCTTTGGCCAATCGATTTGTGAGATTGGATATCTCTGAGCCTAGCCGCGTATTAGCTTGCACGGTCGCTCGATCTTCATTATTGGAGTGTATCCGTGATCGACAGTTTGATGATCCCCATTTGTGTGTCCTTAGAGACACGGTGCAGCGTGGAGGTGCCAAGCAGGTTACCTTAGATGATGATGAAGTTTTGAGATTGCAGGGGCGAGTTTGTGTGCCTAATGTGGATGGGCTTCGAGAGTTGATTTTAGAGGAGGCCCATAGTTCTCGGTACTCTATTCATCCAGGCGCCACGAAGATGTATCAGGATTTGCGGCAGCATTATTGGTGGCGTAGAATGAAGAAGGATATTGTTGCATATGTGGCTCGATGTTTGAATTATCAGCAGGTTAAGTATGAGCATCGGAGGCATGGTGGATTGTTTCAGAGGATTGAACTTCCCGAGTGGAAATGGGAGCGGACCACTATGGACTTCGTTAATGGACTTCCGCTGACTCGGAAGAAGTTCGACACAGTTTGGGTCATTGTTGATAGGCTGACTAAGTCAGCACATTTCATTCCTGTGGCAGTCTTCTATTCATCCGAGAGGTTAGCTGAGATATATATCCGGGAGATTGTTCGCCTTCATGGTGTGCCTGTGTCTATCATTTCGGACCGAGGTACGCAGTTTACCTCGCATTTCTGGAGAGCAGTTCAGCGAGAGTTGGGCACTCAAGTGGAGTTGAGTACAGCATTTCATCCCCAGACGGACAGCCAGTCCGAGAGGACTATTCAGGTTCTGGAGGATATGCTCTGAGCTTGTGTCATTGATTTTGGAGGTTCGTGGGATCAATTTTTGCCTTTAGTAGAGTTTGCCTACAACAACAGCTACCAGTCAAGTATCCAAATGGTTCCTTATGAGGCTTTGTATGGTAGGCGATGTTGATCTCTGGTTGGATGGTTTGAGCCGGGGGAGGCTCGGTTGTTGGGTACAGATCTGGTTCAGGAGGCCTTGGACAAGGTCAGGATCATTCAGGAGCGGCTTTGTACGGCTCAATCCAGGCAAAAGAGTTATGCAGACCGCAAAGTTCGGGATGTGGCTTTTATGGTTGGTGAGTGGGTATTGCTCCGAGTGTTGCCTATGAAGGGCATGATGAGATTCGGGAAGAAGGGAAAGCTTAACCCTAGGTTCATTGGTCCATTTGAGATTCTTGATCGAGTGAAAGAGGTGGCTTATAGACTTGCATTACCGCCTAGCTTATCAACCGTGCATCCAGTATTTTATGTGTCCATGCTTCGGAAGTATCACGGCGATCCATCCCACGTGTTAGATTTCAGTACTGTCCAGTTGGACAAGGACTTGTCTTATGAGGAGGAGCCGGTGGCTATTCTAGACCGGCAGGTCCGTTAGTTGAGATCAAAGAGTTTTCCTTCGGTTCGTGTTTAGTGGAGAATTCAGCCTCCTGAGGCATCGACCTGGGAGTCCAAGTTCGATATGCGGAGCCGTTATCCTCATCTTTTTCCCGACTCAGGTACTTCCTTCTTCTGTCCGTTCGAGGACGAACAGTTGTTTTAGAGGTGGAGAATGTGACGACCCAAAGGGTCATCACTTGCTTTCAGTTGATTTCTGTGTCTCCGAGGCCTTGAAAACCTCATTAGAGTCGCCCCGAATTGCGTGCGCAGTCCGGGTGCGTAGCCGGAAAGCTTAAATATGAAACTCTGTGAAAAACAAATGCTAAGTTTTGATGTTAAAAGGAAAATATGGGATCGCCCAAGTCAACATTTTGGGTAAACAGACTCGGATCCATGATTCAACGGTCCCGGAGGGTCCGTAGGAAAATATGGGACTTGGGCGTATGCTCGGAATCGAATTTCAAGGTTCCAAGCCCGAGAAATGAATTTTTAAGTGAAATCTTTTTGTAAATTGATTAAGAAAATTTGAAATGAAAACTGATTAGAAAGCAATGGTATCGGGCCCGTATTTTGGTTCCGCCGCCCGGCACAGGTCTTATATATGACTTGAGTCATTCCTGTGAAATTTGGTTAAAAACGGACGTCGTTTGACGCGATCCGGATCGTAATTGAGAAATTTGATGTTTAAAAGAGTTTTGAGAAATTTCAGTGATCTCGAGGTTTAATTCGATGCTCGTGATGTTATGTTGGTAATTTGATTACACGAATATGTCTGTAGGATGTTTTTGAGGTTGTGTGTATACTTAGGTTGGAGTTTCGATGGCTCAGATGAGTTTCGAGTAGGTTCCGGGATGCCTTAGGCTTAGAAAGTCAGGTGTTGCAGGTTCAGGAAGCCACAGTCTCTGAACCTTCTAGTGCGGTCCGAGAGAAATCGCGTGTGACAGCGGAGGGGCCAGCGGGGCCGTGGTTTCCTTTGTGTGGTCCGCGGTGGAAGTTGTGTGGCCGCAGTCGCCTTTGAGCGGTCCGCACAGGGTGCTCAACTGCAGGTCTTCAGGGAGGGGCCAGCGCGGTCGCAGTCGCCTTTATGCGGTCCACGGTGGAGGTTGTGCGGCCGCAGTCCATTTGATGCGGTCCGCACTGGGGGTCTAAGAGGGGTATAAATAAACGGGAATTTCAGCTATTTTTCACTTTTCAAAACCCCAAAAACATAAGAGGCGATTTTTCAAACAACCTTTCTTCTCTAAAACGTTGGTAAGTGATTTCTAACTCATTTTCTTCACTCCTTAACATCTTTTAACATGATTTCAACTTCAAATCAAATATTTTCATGGGGGAAATTGGGTGTTTTAGGTAGAACCTAGGTTTTTCTAAAATTGGGGATTTGGACCTCAATTTGAGGTCCGATTTCAAAATAAATTATAAATTTGGATTCGTGGGGGAATGGGTAATCGGGTTTTGGTCCGAACCTCGGGTTTCGACCATGTGGGATCGGGGAGTGATTTCTAACTTTTGGGTAAAACTTTAGAAAACTCATTTTCATGCATTGGGGTTGATTCATTTAGCACTTATTGATGTAATTAAGTAACTTGTGACTAGATTCGAGCGGATTGGTGGTGGAATCAAGGGGTAAAGCTATAGTTGAGACTTGAGTGGTGATCAAGGCATCGAGGTAAGTGTTTGGTCTAACCCTAGCTTGAGGGATTAGGAGTTGAGTCATACTTGCTACTTGCTTCTTGTTGAGTATGATGTATAGGCATGGTGACGAGTATCTATACGTTGGTGTCAAGCATAATCGTGAGTCTTAAATTGAAAGTCGTTGTGTTCTTAAATGACACTTGGGTGCTTTACTTAATGATCCTCGATGATTGAGCACTTTCAATAAATGAACTGAGTACATGTTGAGTTGAGATTGGTTATAGCTTATTCTCCCTTGCCGGGATGACTAATTCAATATTGTTTTTCCCTTGCCGGGAAAATTATAATATTGTTGTGTTCCCTTGCCGGGAAGTTATTATATTATTTATGTTCCCTTGCCGGGATTTCTTGTGATTGTGTGATGAAATGTAAAAGGGAGCGGGTGGTACGCCTACCACAAGATATAATGAAATAAGAGCGAGTGGTATGCCTCCACGAGATATAATGAAATGGGAGCGGGTGGTACGCCTACCACGAGATATAATAAAATGGGAGCGGGTGGTATGCCTACCACGAGATATGATGAAATGGGAGCGGGTGGTACGCCTACCACAAGATATAATGAAATGGGAGCGAGTGGTACGCCTACCACGAGATATGATAGAAATGGGAGCGGGTGGTACGCCTACCACAACATATACTGAAATGGGAGCGGGTGGTACGCCTACCACAAGATATGAGAAATGGGATCGGGTTGCACGTCTGCAATAAGATGAAACTGAAAGTGAAAGTTGCATGATTTCTCTTTATCCGTGTTAGAAGTTAAATTGTAATTTCCTTACTATTCTTTGATATTCTGTTTTATCTGCTACCCCCGGAGCATGTTTCCCCTTTCCCAGCTTTGATTGCTTATTACTTGTTTACTTTTCCACCATATAGTATATAACTGCACAGGTTTATCCGGAGTTTGGTCCTAGCCTCGTCACTACCTCGTCGGAGTTTGTCCAGACACTTACCAGCACATGGGGTCGGTTGTGCTGATACTACACTCTGCGCTTTTTTGCACAGATCCAGGTCTTGGACAGCAGCAGTAGCTCGGGAGCCAGCTTTCAGTCCAGTGAGACACCAAGGTAGCCTTGCAAGCGTCCGCAGACCCGGCGTCTCATCTATCTTTATTTCAGTCTGTTATCTCATGTATTCGAGATAAACAGTTTATATTTTTCTTTCGAACGGTTGTATTTAGTACTCTTAGAAGTTCGTGAGTAATATGACACCAGTTCTTGGGTAGAGGCATATGTTGATTTCCGTATTATTGTTCAGTTTCTTTAATTTAAGTCTTTCGTATATTCATTAAATTCCGTTGGGTTCATGCTATCACTGATATTCATTAAAAGAAGTGATTTGTTAATGAAGTAGTTAAGGATTTGCTTGTCTAGCTCACATTAGTAGGCGCCATCACGACTCCCGAGGGTGGGAATTCCGGGTCGTGACAATCTATATGTCTCTAATTCTTAAACACACACACACACACACACACACACACACACACACACACATATATATATATATATATATATATATATATATATATATATATATATATATATATATATATATATATATAACTTATTTATGGAATTCAATTCTAAATTAAATTCTACAACTTAGTTGGCATTTTAAAATAAAAACATGTAACTCATTTATGGAATTCAATTCTAAAATAAAAACATGTAACTCATTTGTGGAATTCAATTCTAAATTGAATTCTATAACTTAGTCAATGTTTGAAAATAAAAACATGCAACACATTTATAGAATTCAATTCTAAATTGGATTCTACTTATTAATATTTTTCTATTAAAAAATTAACTCCCATATCAAATGGGTTGAAAATTGTAGACAATACCATAAGGACTTTCCATGTTAATTAATCCAATTCAAAATTGAATTTATTAACAAGACTTTATTAATATTTTATATAACATCTCTTATATAAAATAAGTGCTAATTATATATATAATTAATATATATATATTAACCAAGAGATATAATTTTATTTTTCTATTCCAAATAGAATATTTTAATTTGTTCACAATATTAATTATATTCTCTGTGCTAGCAAAGAATATAATAATATCCAAGAGATATAGTTTTTTTTCTATTCTTAATAGAATATTTCAATTTGTTCACAATATTAATTATATCCTCTGTGCTAGCAAAGATTATAATAATATTTCATTTGGACTAATAACTAAATTTATTTGACTAATTAAATTCTTTAATTTAATTATCAAATAATAAAGCAATTAATCCTTTAGTAAAAATCAGAACACTCGTTAGTGTGCGACCCCATAGGTTCAATACTAAGCCGGTAGTAAATTGATCACATCAATATACTAATCAAGGGTGGCGTCTAATAACACTCCTTAATCACCGGATAGCATGAAGTATACAATTTACTCTCAAGAACTTGCAGAAGAATAATGTATTAATTCCTTTTGTCATTATAGTTCTGGGTCACCCTAGGATATGGTTCAACTGTCAAATCCTAATAGGCGACCAACTATATGTTCATGTCAAAATATAATCAACCATTGAATGACCTAAGAAACTCTTTTCTTCTTTGATTCAATCGCCCTGGCCAAGGTTTTAATTTGGTCGGTTATAATTCATGACAACATGGAGCTTAAACTCATTACCAAGACTTGACATATTCCATCTTGAGCAATCACTAATTCTACAAGTATTTAATCATACCCAATATCCTTTCAATTATTGCCCTAGGTGTCTAGTATCAAAGTACAATAAATAACTTGTCAATTACTATGATGATATCAGGTCAAAGGAAGTTCTTACATCACATTCTTCCGGAGAATATCTCATTGACAGTTTATGGTAATTCTAATCATTATGAATTATCCAATGAGTCGGTTCAATGTTCATATCTCTATATGCATCATCTATCTATGTGATTTAGTTAATGAGATCAACTAATCTTTATCCTATAAAGATGATCACATAGATATTGATCTAACCGGATTATTAATGTCCAAATTAATAATCCTATGATCAAGAAAAAAATTTAGATTAAATTATAAGAAATTTCACTCTCATTATGTCAATGGCTGTCCAAAAGCCTCACCTAGTGTAGGAATTGCTTCGAAAGACCACACCTATATTGAAAAGTAAACAAAGAAGAAGGAGATATTAAAGAAAATTGATGCATGAATGATCGGTCTGATAGACACATTAATTCATGGGGGCATTTGCATCTATACCCGCTTTTTGTATCACGTTTTAACTTGTGTCTGCTTTGCAAAAAAAATTGCAAATGTACCCGCTTTTTCTCATAACTTCAGCATACGGGGCTGAAGTAACAAAGACAATCACGCAAAACTTCAGCATTCTAGTAGGCGGGCCTAAAATTTTTGTTCTCTATTTGCATTGCTGAAGTTTTTGTTTTTGTAACTGGCGAACTTCAGCTCTAGAGCTAAAGTTTTTGTTTTGTAACTGGCGAACTTAATCTCTAGAGCTGAAGTTTTTGTTTTTGTAACTGGCGAACTTCAGCTCTAGAGCTGAAGTTTTTGTTTTTGTAACTGGCGAACTTCAGCTCTAGAGCTGAAGTTTTTGTTTTTGTAATTAGAGCTGAAGTTTTTGTTTTGTAACCGGCAAACTTCAGCTCTTACTTCAAGAGGCCAACTGTTTAGAACTTCAGCTATCCTAGTTTTGAACTACAGTGTAACAATCAAAAGGACACCATCCTCGAACTTCCCTTTTCTGTTCACTTAATTGTTGAAGAAATTGATTATATCTCACAACAAATTCACCTTTATGATCCTAACGAGTGCATAATAGCCAAGCTATCAAAACTTAATTTATCACAATCTAATTTCAAAAATGTCGAAGATCCCACAGTCCTATTCAATTGTTCTGTTATTTCTGTACCATATGATTACAGTAACGTAGTTCGTTGTCTTGGTTCTTCTGGATACCAAGTTTATGTTGTTTCTCCGACCATTCTCCTCGACCTATTCTTGATTGGGCCTTGTACAAAAATTCATCAATACCCATACTTACAGTCAACATTTCTTGAGAACAGGCTGCAGCTGAATTGGCATGTACCACTCTGTGGAAACTGTGAGTCCAATAGAAGAAGAAGAAGAAAACGAAGGAGGAGAAGGGGGAGGAGAAAGAGGGTTGAAGTTATTTAAAAAGTGAGTACAAGTTAAAAGTTTTTAAAAAAAATGGGTATAGGTTAAATGAGGGCGACCAAACAAGGTGCCTCGTACAATTTTTACGAATTCATGTCATGAGCAATTCAATATCTATCTCAGCAAAAATAATTCACACTTACCATAAAAGCCCATGGGAATCTTTGCAAACTGTAACCTTTAGCTTTGTTAAAACAAATTAATATCTCAAAAAGAATATTTAAATTGATGTTTAGATCCATTCTTTTAATAGGTCTTTATTAGACCAATCAATAGAATATTTTTTAATATCTATAACTGAAAATTATAATATATTCTTTATCTTTTACTAGGCATGATTAATAAGCACTATTATAATATTATAACAAACCTTTTATTAAGGTTCGTAGCCTTTAAATTCTTTTTTGAAACCACTGTCTTGAATGGCTTTAAAAAGTTACAAAACGTTAAAGATTTTATTTTGTAATAGTCATTAGCCTCTCATTATTTGTTAGGCCTTTAATGCCATATACGTTGGAGCTTTAAGCTAGCCATCTGATGCGATGGTTGTTTTCTTATCTATATATTCCAAGTTCTTTTTCGCTTTGAGGTGCGGAAAAAACAGAGAGTAAAAACTTCTACCATAAATTTTTTTCAGTGTTAGGTTTTATTTTGTTAATTTTTGTTGTTTCTGCTCCTAGTTATACTAGAAGAGCTTGTTGAATCCTGGGGGATAAGCTTAATTTCATTTATCACGGTATGGGCGAAATATCCTTAAGGACAGTGTCCTTGACACGCCTCAAGCTAAATTAGATTATGAATATATTCTCCATAATCTAATATTTATACAACAATCTTAAGGATAGTGCCACGTTGTTATTATGGAAAATGACATGGCTAATGTTGTTGTTGATGCTCCTACACCCGCTACACCAACTGTTTATGTTGGTGTTCCATTATCAATTACCTATGTCAAACCTTTTGTAATACTGAATTGTGTGACTATCTCATTTAAAAGCTTAAACGACTAATATAAAAAGAGCGTTTCTAATTACTTATTATATGGTATGAGTTGGCTTATTTGGAGGCTAAGGGGAAAATTACGAGAGGAACACTTTAGAAACAATTTAGCTGGTAATATCTAATAGGAACACTTTATCGTGTGTTCAAGTACTCAATTAGAAAAGGTCATAGTTAGAATGTCTAAATGAAAACAAAATTAAATCCGCCAAAATTGATTCATTACAATACTCATATTAAATATCGCATCCAACAAAGATTATGAACGTCATACCAAATTATTATCTCACCCAAAAGAAAAATACACTTGTTGTGAATACACTAAATTGTGGATATTCATTTAGATGGAGATTTTGGCGGATATAATTTTGATTTCATTTAGACATTCGAACTACGACCTTTTTCTAAGAGTTGAAATTCATAGCCGGTTGCAAATCCAATTGTAGGCAGACTCAATCTATGGCAGGAAGGGAAGAAACAGGTGTGAGGGTCAATCCTAAGCATCATCAGTTTATGTCAGTGGGGGGAGAAGCAAGTGGCTAGTAGTGGCAAATGGGCGGGTTGGATCGAATTTGGGCAGGTTAAAAATAGATTGAGCAAAAATGGTTTGGGTCTCAATCCCCCTCCCCCCCCCCCCCCATATTTCATGCGGGTCAAAAACAAGTTGGGTGTCAAATGGACGGATTGGATATGTGTTAACCCATATTATGTAAGTGTAATATTTTTTCAATTGCAATTTATAATTTTTCTTTTACTCATATTATTTAGTGATATAAGCTTAACTGGAGCAATATATACTCTCCTTCATTAAATTTATTCAAATTTGACTATCATATCGTAAACTTAAATTACTCTTCAACAAATTATGACAATTTTCATTTTGGGAAGAAAATGTACTTAATGCACATCAAGCAATATCACTAATAATATATGACTATGTGCATTTTTTACTTTGTTCATATATGTCTGCAATCCAATATAAAACTAAACAAATTCAAAATATATATACTATAAATAGAAAGATACTATTTATATTCAAAAAAATTACTAATAATACATGACTCTGTACAAATTCAACGTTGAAATATGTGCTCCATTACTAAAAAGAAAATACTATTCTTTTGATTGAAAGAGAAAATACTTTTTCTACATTATGAAAAGAAAATACTCATCTTGTTGAAATGAAAAAAAATACTTTTTCTACATTATTTTGTTGAAATGAAAGAAAATACTTTTTCTATATCAAGAAAATAAAATACTCATTTAGTTGAAATAAAAGAAAATACTTTTTTTACAACATTTTGTTGAAATGAAAGAAAATATTTTTTCTACATGAAAAAAAAATACTTTTTTTGTTGAAAGGAAAGAAAATACCTTTTGTTACATCATGAAAACAAAAATTGAAATGAAAAAAAATACTCTTAATAATATTTCTATTGAGTTGGGTAGGGGTGGGGGTGGGGTGGGTTGAGTTAGGTGGGTGTAGGTGTGGGTGTGCGTGGGGTAGGTTGGTTTGTGGGGTGGGAATGGGTGAGGGTGTAGGGGGTGGGTTAGTGGGGATGGCGAATAGAGTGGGAAGATTGAAAAAGAGTTTTGAATAATATTTTCCCTTCTCTTGATAAGGAAAATATTTTCTTCCTATTGGAGAAAAATAGGTTCATGAGAAAAATAATTTCCAAAACATTTAAGCAAACCAAACATGAAAAAATTGAGTAATTACTCTTGAGTACCTCTTTATAGGAAGTGACATATTACAAGAAGGAAAAAAAATACTCTTTCTTAACATGTGCTCTTCAAGACCAAATGAAAAACTATACAAATTTGCTTCTACTGCTTAAACTATTTTTGGTATTCAAGTATGTATCTAGAAAGAACAAGGACGCTAAACAATAGTAAACAGTACTTACAACGTTTAGAAGGGAAAAAATAGAAAAAAATACTCACATAATCAACTAAAGTGAGAAGAAACATACGAAGGAAGAGGAGTTGGAATACCTTTATAGCATTTTCAGTATAAAAAATAATATCATGTATTTTGAGTGAGAAAAAGTTAGAAGATACCCCACTAGATTAACCCATATTTGTACGAATTGAAGCCCAAATTTTACCCAACTTAAATATCACTTATCAAACCCACTAAAATATGGGCGGCTTGGGTGGGTTGACAAAATATTGGCTCATTTTGCCAGCACTACAGGCGGGACTTCCGAGCCCCGAGGCCAAATCTTTGTTTTATTGCTTCCCAAATGGAAAGAAGCAGCTTGGCATCCAAGCACAAAACCTTCTTCTGTCCATCATATGTCAGAGTGGCAAGGAGCTGGGCCTTCCACGCCCAATCATAGTTGGCATTCAGCTGTGCCTTCCGCGCCCAATCATAGTTGGCATTCAGCTGGGCCCGAGCAGTCCATTTTGGCCCCAACCAGTTGTGCCTTTCAGTCCTTTCATCCCACCCGATGGGACTTTCAATGCTAGTCCGTCAGGGAGGAACCAAGCAGATCTTCCTTTTTCACCAACAGGTTTCAAACCCAGTTGGTCAGGGAGGAACGAAGCAGGTGTTCCTTTCATGTATAATACATCGAATCCTATGAGTCCTTGCAAGCCATCTATGTCATACGAGCATGACGCAGGTGGACCTAGTGGCATTTCTTCATATCCCATGTCAGGCAGCGATGGTGGGAAGAGGACTCGAGAAGAACAACCTAGAACTTCTGCGAGGAAGGCTCACCGGAGGCAAGCAGCAGGTTCTCCTCCTGTTGAAAATCTTGATCTAGAAGTCTTACACGGCATATTAGTGGTCACAGCTGATAAATTTAACTTGCATCGCACAGTGGTCCATAGGGCTCTAGACATCATTAAAAGTGAGCCTCCTCTTTTGCATTGGTTTGCTAATTTGGGTGAGGAGTATCAAGAAATATTGCAGTTAAACATGAGAATCTCAATTATTAAAGTATCTTTTTGGCCATTGACTGGGGTGCACCGGTGCTCCAGTGTTGTAAATTATAGTGAAAGTAATAAATGACCCCCTAGAAAAATAACAGACCGTCTCAATATGTTACGATCGCCCATGTATACAGAGGGTTATATATACCTCCATTCATTTTTAAAGATCCCCTTTTAACTAATTTCCTCGTACTTTATGGCCCATAGCATCCTGATAACATAAATGTTGTGTACCTAATCACATCATGTGTTGTTCCATTTCTCAAGAGACGGGTATTTCTACTTCCTACTTTGATTCTCTTGGATTTGGCATTTAAATTAGCTTACTTTTTCCTCAAAGTATATTGCTCAAAGAGATTCGATCTGAAAGACAAGCGGTTGAATGTATAAATGTGGACGTAGAGGGACAAAATAATAATGGTCATCATTGTGGTAATTATATAAGGGAGAACACTACGGGTTCTTGGTGAAGCTAATTTTTTGCTATTAATGTAGTATGAAAAGTCTTTGGACACGCGGTTATCGTGTGACCTAACCTCCCTGGTGTATCTTGATCTTTAGAGTATTTTAAGGTGTCACCAACTGGGAAAATCAATTGGACAATAAGAAGGGGAGGGTGACATAACCACATTGGTGTGTGACTGTGAGTTGCACTGAAATTAGGAGCTCAACAGCTTTCTTTAGTACTGAGTCGGAGCCACGCTCAACCTAGCTTTGTTACAATATAATGACCTCAAGCCGAGCCCAATTTGGTTGCTATCTAAGTGCCATGGTATTTTTCTGTAACTAAATCAACTTATCTACCTTTATTTAGTTCTTCACTTGTTCATTTAGGTACATATCAGTTGGGAGATTCTTCTATTCTCCTAATATCAAAAAACCAGACACTAGGCAATGGCTTACAGTCTTGGAGCAGGGGTGTATCTAGGTCATAAGATATGGGTTCACATGACCTCATACTCCTCTCCCTAAACCATGTATAATGGAGTAATATAATATTTCTTCAAAGAAACTTAAATATATGAGTGTGCACTCATGCTCAAAGAGTCTTGTAGTGCAATAATTATTGGGTGCACCTCTACGAGTAAAATTGGTAGTTCAAATCCCACTTCGGACGGTCTTCTAGATCCACCTCTACACAATAGTGCACCTATCCTCTTGAAATACTAGATGTGCCTCCGTCTAGGAAGGGATTTTACCAGAGCATGAAACCTGCTCAGATGGGATTGTCAATCAATATTGAAAGGACAAATCATAAATTCTGTAAACATTGAAATTTTCCAACTTTATTTATCCGACTACAACTTATTTATTTATTTATTTTTATCAAACAGACATGTCAACAACAGCTTTCATTGAACCATCCCAGTTGTTGAATTTGTTGGTCCAGTTGTTGAATTTGTTGGTCAAGTTTTGGCAAAAGATTTAGCTCACGGCCACCGTTAGATGCACATCGAGTAAAGGTACAGGTTACACAAATGAATCAAATTAGTTGTCCTTAACTTTCTTAAGAAGATCAACCATAAAGCAGCATATGTTTAGAGTCTAGAAAAAGCGTTCTTTTCCACATTATTCATTATTCTCAATGCTCTCTTAAGGATTTCCCAGATTATTCATCATTCGCAATGCTCTTTAAGCAAAAAAATCTGACTGTCTCCTTGGACTCAAGACCTTGATACCCTTGATGCCAAAATCTACTGCTTTAGATAAAAGCTGATTGATCACTTGCGCGTTAATCAAAGTTAAAGTTACACACGGGGGATATATTCGAAGGAAATAATGAATTTCCGGGTTTATGAAAGGGAGCTAATGTACTTTTAGTTTCATATTGCTCAGTTTTACTTTCCTTTTTCATTCTTGTAGCTCTTAATGATTTGCATTTCTCATGCTCATTGCAAGTTTCCTGTTGATGAGGAAAGAACATGAAATCAATCATTGAGTATTTCCAAGAGGTGTATGGATTTATCATTCAGTATCCTCATCTACCTTTTCTACTCGTAGGAAGCCAAAAGAAAGTTAATTACTTACCATTGGAAGTAAAACTGCTGAGCTACTCAAGATTCAATTCAGTTTTATAACAAGAGAAAAGGTTTCCAAATAATGATTGCTATAATAGGCTTGTAAGATACTTGAGGGACAGAGATACACCAAAAGGCCGGATGAGAAGAAGATAACTTCACTCTTAAAATCATCATCCAACGATCACGAGAACAAGAAATGGACATTTTGCAGGCTTGTCAGTTCATCGACATGAAAACATAATATGTATATATATATTTGTAAGCTAATTTTTTGGAATGCATTAAGCTTTCTAGTAACAGGCACAAAGAGGTTATTAGGTAATTGTTTTATTTGATATTTAGCACAAATCCTCTATAAATTTGATAAGATGGTCATTTTTTTCCTCCGGAATTTACTTCTTAAGCTCTTTCTTCCTAAAGTAATGGCTTTTGTGCTGGATACTATTGGTGCATAAATCAAAAATCTGTCACTGATCATTTGAATAATTGATGTGCAATCTACACCAAAGTAAAAGAGATTAAATTTTCGGGTTTGGTATAATACTTCAGACAACTAGTGGTACATTTCAAAACAATACACCAAAAAGAACAAAAAGATAAAACAGCAAGCAAAATTTACATTTGTGCAAATGATGAATAAAATAAAATTTTGTTGATTGACACAATACGAAACAGGAATACTTAGTGACACATCTATTGTTTGATATAAAAAAATATATTAGTGACCACAAAATAAGAAAATTAACACACAACTTACTATAAAGCTTAAAATAAACCACGGCATCAATTCCAAAGTCTTTAACTTTGGTGAGGACTAATTCATTATGCACGAAACAGAATAATGAAAACAACAATCCTAAATTCCCTCAACATATGGCAAGGCAAAACACAACGATATACTAATAATACATCAATACTCTTTTTCTATCAAGTTACTTCAACTTCGAAAACAATTTGGCCAAAGACATGGTTTGAGTAAAGCTCGATGAAGATCAAAGAGGATTGTAATGATATACTAGTACTAGTTAATTTGAAGACAATTTCTGCTTTAGGTGATGCATACTGAAATTTTGACCGCTCAATTAGTGATTTGATACTTTCATAATCTTCATAGAGCAATACCTCAATTATGATTCTCAGAATAACTGAAGACTATAGTAAAGGCAAAAATTATTCTTTACTCGGTGAATTTAGAACACTGAAAACGACAAACCCTAGTTTAAACCACTACTAGATGAGTCACTAAATTTGAAGGAGATTGTTGCTTCCAAATGCATACGCAAGTATACACGATCAACAAGTAATAAAGTGATGAATAGAGTGTCGAACCCACGATTATTTTTCAATCCACCGAATTCTGATTATTTGGCCAAAATAGCGGTTGTTTAGTTCAATTCAATCAATGTAAAATGTTAGTAGATTTACTCACAATTGGATACCTTCATTGCAGGGGTGAATCCACCACAAAGACACATACAAATATCGCATAAAGGATAACAACACCCATTACTAATTAAACACGCAAATAAGTAACACAAAGAGGAGTGTTCTTGATAACATCAAAATCTAATGAGTGCCTGGATTCACCCCCTCGTTAGTAATATTATATGGGTCCTTGTGGTGGATTCAACCCCTGCAATGAAAGTATCCAATTGCGAGTAAATAACTAACATTTCGCATAGATTGATTTGAACTAAACAACTGCTATGCTGACCGAATAATCAGAATCTGGTGGACTTAAATTAATGGTGGGTACGATATTATCACTTTATTACTTGTTAACCGCGTATACTTGCGTGTGCATTTGGGAGCAACAATCTCCATCAAATTTAGTGATTCATTAAATAGTGGTTTAAACTAGGGTTTTTCATTTTCAATGTTTAAAATTGACCAAGTAAAGAATAATTCTTGCCTTTATCAATCTCCGGTTCTTCTGAAAATCATAATTGAGGCATCGATCTATGAAGTTTATGAAAGTATCAAATCACTAATTGGGCAGTCAAACTTTCAGTATGCATCAACTAAAGCAGAAGTTGTCTTCAAATTAACTAGTATTAGTACATGATTACAATCCTTTTTGACCTTCACACAACTTTATTCAAACCATATCTTTGGCTAAATTGTTTTGAAAGTTGAAGTGGCTTGATAGAAAAGGAGTGTTGATGTAGTATTAGTATATCGTTGTGTTTTGTCTTGGCATATGTTGAGGGAATTTCGAATTGATATTTTAACTATTCTATTTCGTGCGTAATGAATTCGTCCTCACCGAAATTAAGATTTTGTAAATGTCCCATTCTTTGAGGTAAAAGAAAGAGAAATGTCAATGAAGTCACCTTAAAACCTCTAAATTAACCTGAGATATCAGACAAAAGAGTGAAAAAAGCTGTCATTTCCAGCAGTAAACTAAAGAAGATGAAGTAGGACAAATATGCTAACTGGTAACTTCATAGACACATAGGAGAATACATTTGACACAGTGTAAGAAAATGGTTTCCTATTTCAAGCTAGAGTATATGAACAATTAGATTGGAGTTGGGAAGGTACTTTATGAAAATATTTCTCCAAGCTCATTGATACTTCAAGCTGAAATAACCATAAAGCGCGTTATGCTTGTTAAAGATCAGTCATACATGAATTCACATTTTCCTTATCCTAGCACTACAAACAAAGAAATTTATAACCCTAAACTCCTTACTGAATAAGTAATGTAAGGTCCTCATACCATCATCTGTTACCAAGTAATATCTTCCAGAAGGTCTAGTTACTAAAAGCCGTTTCACTTTGTAAGCCCTAAGTTCTTTGTAAACTCAGCAAAACAACATCATATCAAACAAAACCAAATTCATAACCGGGCAAAACATGCAGCAGATTCTCATTATATACAAGTTCAAGTGAAATTACCTAGTTACCCATACAGTGGAAAACCAGGTCAACTTTTTCATCGTCTTCAATAACTTTCACATGCAAAGGAACCTAAAAAAAGGAACAAAGAAGATCACAACAGTAACTACACAACAACAACAATCAGAAAAAATATGATAAAGAAGCTCTAAAAGACAAGAAAATGGCCATGGGGACCATAAAACACCCCAACAAAGGCATAAAAAACTAAACTTTACATATAAAACTAAGTGCCCGTTTGGACATAAAATTTGATGGAAGATTTTTTCAAAAAAAATTCACTTTTTATTGAAATTGGCGTTTGTTCGTAACATTTCCAATTTTCATGCATTTTGGAAATTTTCGAAAATTTGAATAAATGCAAAAAGTTATTTTTAAAAATTTCACTCACAAAACTTCAAAAACAACCCAAACTGAAATTTATGTCCAAACACAACTCTAAATTTCAAATACCATTTTCACTAGAAAGAAATTTTCACCATTTTTTCAAATTTTACAATTCTTATGTCCAAACGCCTACCAAGTCTTTCAATCATTTTCACTTACAACAACACCACAAAACAACTAATTTTTTAAACGGAAAAGGGCCAAAAAACCCTAACGAAATGCCCTTTGCAATTTCTTTTCTGATTAGACAACAAGCGGAACCCTGGGCGAAAGAGGGAAAGGGACGCAGGGGTAGGGGACACGGGTAGAAGCAGAGGAGAAGAGAGACAGGGAAAAGGGGAAGAGAAGAGGCGGAGGAGGCTTACCTGTCGCCGGCAGGTACGGGAGAGGCGGTGGTGGTGCCGACATTCAGCGAACGCGAGGGAGATTCGGCGTCGGGGAGCGAGAATTGAGGGGAAAGGGGTTTGGAAATTTTTTATTTATTGAAAGGGTTAGGGGTTTGGGGAATATGTGGGGTTCCGAATATTTTACACAAAAATCTTTTTGTATTTTGTTTTTTCTCATTTTTTATGTTTTTCGAAAACAATAAATTGTGGGTTGCCTCAATTGAACGCACCGGATCCCAAATAAGCCCGCGTCATCAAGCAATTCATACTCCGATTCGACTTTTAAAAAGCCAAGGATATTTTTATTAATGAAGATCGAAAGTAACAATGCCGACAATATATTTAATTACTTGAATAAAGTAGTTTCAATATCTTAAGATGAATGATTTACTAAGAAATATAGACAATCAATTCACCTATGTTACAATAGCATAAAAAATGATAAATGAAACAACTCGTATGACAACCAATCACGATAATTAATTATTTTCTAATGTCAAATTGTCAATATCTCTTTCTTGCAATTGTAGGGAGAATCAGTAGATAATATTGACCAAGAACAACAAGGAAAGAAGACTACAACTTATCAAAATACTGTATCGTGGCAAGCCACTGCCTTGAAAGCGATTTCGGCCCGATTGGATACAAATCATTAAGGCCGGTCGCTCTTCAAGGTTCCACAACACCTCCAAACACGTGCACTCGTGGCTGGAAGTTTAGAATTTGCACAAAACAGTTGCCCAGGAAGAAGAGAAGATGAAGGTATTTTATGTGTTGGATAATTCACAAAAAAAAGACTAGGAAGAAAGGAATGATTAGCTAAATAATTCTTGGTTAAGAATTAAGTAATTATGATGGCCAATTCATAACCTATTTATAGGAAATTAAGAAGGTTGCATGTATGACAAGTGTTGAGAGACTTTTGACACTTGTCCCATTATGTTAGTCCACTTGGCTCCAATATTGACAAGTGTATCTTGTCTTCCATGCATGAAGACATATGGTAGATTTGCATAGCCATTTGTCAAAGTCATTCAACACTTGGCTTTAAGGCTTCATGCAAGAGGCCATTTGGAAATAGATATTAAAAAAAACTCATGGCTATTGGTTGTAAATGGAATTTCAAAAAGAAATTTTTTTTTGACTTTGCATTATGAATAATTCCAACAATCTCCCACTAATGCAAAGACAAAAATAGAACACTTCTGAGCAAAAAAAGGAACATGTACTTAAGTGTCAATATCTTTCAATTAGAATTGACACATAGTGAAATGAGGCGACAACTAACATTCACAAAGTGAAGTACTCATGAACTGAATGGACATTAGCTGAGACCCCCACAACACATACTATATCCTTAATTTTATGCAAATTCTGCGGTACTAACAAAGTGCTTTTATGGTCATGCACATACATTGGGTCTCATGAGTGCTCTAGAAAGGCATCTCAAGTCTTTCATAAAAGGCGACCGCACCTTTACACTCACGTAGGTGATTCCATCAAGTCTATCTACACATAGACTACCTTAAGGCTATGGAATCATTAAGGGCAAAATAAGCTCAACCTTATAAAGCACTACCACACGCCATAGGGATAGGAATTGTAGTGCATATTGAGGTCTCATATGGCTTCGTTTGACCACAAACGGGTATCCACCATACTTCCTCAATCCATGGGTAGCTCCATCCCCTTCGACGTTTCAAGGATAACTCTCTTGCCAAACCCTTGGTTAAAGGATCCGCCAAATTTCTTTCGGATCTTAACTATTCCAAGAAAATAACACCATGTTTCAACAACTGTTTTACCGCACCATGTCTAATGCGGATATGTCTTCTTTTTCCATTGTACACACTGTTTTTGGCAATTTCAATTGTTGCCTGTGAGTCACAATATAGAGAAACTGGTGAAGCTTGTCTTCCCCATAAAGGCATGTCTGCCAATAAGTTTCTCAACCACTTGGCTTCTTGCCCTACCAACTCAAGAGCAATGAATTCAGATTCCATAGTAGATCGTGCTATACAAGTCTATTTTGAAGACTTCCATGAAATGGCACCTGCACCCAAAGTGAACACATAGCCACTAGTGGAGCTAACTTCATCATTGTCAGTAACCCAGTTTGCATCACAAAATCCTTCTAAAATAGCAGGAAATTTATTAAAATGCAAACACCAATCCATAGTAACTCTCAAATATCTTAGCAAACGATGAAGAGCATTCCAGTGTTCACTACTAGGGTTGTGAGTATATCCACTCAATCTACTAACAACATAAGCAATATCAGGTCGTATATAATTCATGAAAAATATTACACTACCAATTATCTTAGCATACTCAGTTTGAGAAATACTAGATTCCTTATTCTTTTTTAAGTGTATGCTAGAATCATAAGGAGTTCTCACAGGTGCTACATCAAAATAATTAAACCTTTTCAACATTTTCTCAATATAATGAGACCGAGACAATGAAAAACCATTAGAAGTTCTTTTGATTTTAACCCTTAAAATCACATCTGCTTCTCCAAGATCTTTCATTTCAAATTTAGAAGACAAAAAATTCTTAGTCTCATTAATAACATTCACATTAGGGCCAAAGATTAACATGTCATCCACATACAAACATATAATAACACAACATGATCCTATCATCTTGGAATAAACACAAGTATCAGATGCATTAACAACAAAACCATTATCCACTAATATGTTATTAAACTTTTCATACCATTGTTTAGGTACATGCTTTAGACATACAAAGACTTTCTTAATTTGCATACTTTATTCTCCTGTCCTTGGATCATAAATCCCTCAGGTTGAGACATATAGATCTCTTCCTCTAAATCACCATTTAGGAAAGCCATTTTAACATCCATTTGATGTATTACCAAATTATGAATAGCAGCTACAGCAACAAGAGCTCTAATAGTCGCTATCTTAGTCATAGGAGAATAAGTGTCAAAGTAATCAATGTCTTTCTTTTGATTAAAATTCCTAATAACAAGTCGAGCCTTATATTTCTCAATTGTACGGTCAGGTCTCAATTTCTTCTTAAATATCTACTTGCTACTTATAGGTTTACAACCTTTAGGCAAATCAGACAAGTCCCAAGTATGATTAGAAACTATAGAGTTTAATTCACTTTTAATGGCCTCTTTCCAAAAACTAGCATCTATTGACCTCATTGCTTCACTATATGTCTTGGGGTCTTCTTCGATTAAATAGATTGACACTAATTCATCACTCAAAATATCAAGATCAACATGTTCAGTCAAGAAAGTAGTAATAAAGTCAGGACCAAAGCTAGCTTCAATTCTACGCCTTTTGCTTCTTCTAAGGTTATTTTCATGCTCATTAGTAGTAACACTAGAAGAAGGCACAATGTGAGATTTAACAGGCATAAATGTAGAAGTATTATTAGTCACATCACTAGGCACATTATTTTTTAATAGAAAAACATGCTCAAAAAGTTTTGCATCTCTAGATTCACAAATAGAACTATCATTCAAAGACATAAATCCATATGCAGCACTATTTTGAGCATAACCAATGAAAATAGCATTAAAAGTCTTGGGTCCAACAGTTACTTGTTTAAAATCAAGTATACCAACCTTAGCCAAACACCCCCATACTTTCAAAAATTTTAAGTTAGAGGCAAACCCTTTCCATAACTCATATGAAGTCTTATCTAACTTCTTATGAGGAACTTTATTAAGAGCATAGTATGCAGATAAAACAGCTTCCCCCCACATATTATCAGATAAACCCGAACTCAAAAGCATAAAGTTCATCATTTCCTTAAGGGTTCTATTTATCCGTTCGGCTACACCATTTTGTTAGGGAGTATAGGGAGCACTAATCTCATGTATAATACCATTTTACTCACAAAAGGCTTCTAGATTATTAGTACTATATTCACCGGCCCTGTCAGACCTAAATCTCTTGATTTTTCTATCTAATTGATTCTCTACTTCTGCTTTGTATTTTAAAAACATGCTTTCAGCTTCATCTTTTGACTTAAGAATCTAATTGATTCTCTACTTCTGCCTTGTATTTTAAAAACATGCTTTCAGCTTCATCTTTTGACTTAAGAAGATATACAAAGGTGATTTCT
This sequence comes from Nicotiana tabacum, assembly GCF_000715075.1. NCBI lineage: Eukaryota > Viridiplantae > Streptophyta > Magnoliopsida > Solanales > Solanaceae > Nicotiana > Nicotiana tabacum. Next base: position 43,365,605 of record NC_134080.1, on the reverse strand, counting down.
TTCTACCTTTGCTAACAGTGTTTTTGAAATCTGCTAAGTCTGAATGTACTAGTTCAAGCAATTTTGTTTTTCTACTAGTTACATTCTTAAAAGACTTTTTGGTATGTTTTGCTTTTACACAAACAGGACACTTAGAAAAATTATCAACATTAACTGCAGGAATCCATTTTTCTAAGTCTTTTAATAGAAGCAATATTAACATGCCCTAGTTACCATGCCACAAATCAATAGACTCAGCAATATAAGCAGAATTGAAAGTACTAGCATTATTAGTAATCTCTTGAGCGATGTTTAGTACAAATAAACCCCCACTAAGGTAACCCTTCCCAACAAAGTCTCCCCAACGAGAAATAATAACTTTATCAGATTCAAAAAAAAGTTTAAGACCTGCTTTGTTGAGAAGCGCACCAGAAACTAAGTTTCTACGAAGGGAGGGTACATACAGAACATTGTTCAAGGCTAAAAAATTTTCAGAAGTTAGCTTAAGGAGAATTTTTCCTTTACCCATAACTTCAGCTGTAGTGGAGTTACCCATGTAGACATACTCGCCATCAGCAGATTCCTCAAAGTCGTGAAACAACTATTTATTGGCGCAAATATGCCTTGTATCGCCTGTGTCCAGTATCCAGTCAATCTTGTTAGCCACCATGTTTGCCTCAACAACCACAGCAACAATGACATCACCACCCTCAATAAGGTTGGTTTGGGCTGGAGCTTTTCCTCCATTTTTTGAGCTTTGTCCTTGTCTCTGGTTGCACTGAAAAGCCTTGTGACCAATTTTGCCGCAGACGTAGCAAGGTCCTTTTGACTTTTGAATATGGCCTTCTGGCTTAGTGAAGTAATTCTGCTTCTTCACATGTCATTTCTTCTATTTTCCTTTAAACCTGTCTTTTACAAAGGTACTAGAAGATTCCACAAGGTTAGCTTTAGAAGAATTAAGAGAGAGAGATTTCATCTTATCCTTAAGCCGTTCAGACTCCTCATCTTTGAGATGGTTTGCTTCCTCGGTCCTCATGTGATTGATTAGTTCTTGAAGAGTTAAGTTTTTCTTCTTGTGTTTTAGTTGATTCCTGTAATCACTCCAGGAAGGTGGAAACTTTTCAAGCAAAACATTAGCTTGAAGAACTTTGCATATCTCCATGCCCTCGTTCAAAACATCAGCAGTTAAGTTTTCATACTCGTGAACCTGTTCCATGATTGGCTTATCATCAACCATCTAAAACTTGATCCACTTTCCAACGACATACTTCTTTTTTCCTGCATCATCAGCACCGTATTTCTTCTCCAAACTATCCCATATGACTTTAGTAGATTTATAATTTATAAACAAATCAAAGAGAGGGTTAGTCATATGGTTAAGTAGATGCCCTCTTACTGTTTTATTATCCTTTTCAAATTTCTTCTTAGCAGCATCATCAGCAACAACAATATTAGCAGCATTAGAACTATTAGCAACAATATCAGCAGGAGGATCGTTAAACAAAACATAATCAACTTCTAATTGTTCAAAGAAAACTAAAAGTTTCTGGGACCAACGCTTATAATTATTTTCATCTGAAGGCTCAAGCTTTGTGAGATCAGGAAGTGCTTTGTTCAAAGTGGTGGCCATTAGTCAATATTATATGTAAAATCGCTTTCAAATTGTAGGAAAAATCAGTAGATAATATTGACTAAGAACAACACGGAAAGAAGACTACAACTTATCAAAAATAATGTGTCGTGGCAAGCCACTGCCTTGAAAGCGATTTCGGCTCGATTGGGTGCAAATCGTTAAGGCCGGTAGCTCTCCAAGGTTCCACAACACCTCCAAACACGTGCACTCGTGGCTGGAAGTTTAAAATTTGCACAAAACAGTTGCCCAGGAAGAAGAGAAGATGAAGGTATTTTATGTGTTGGATAATTCACAAAAAAATGACTAGGAAGAAAGGAATGATTAGCTAAATAATTCTTGGTTAAGAATTAAGTGATTATGATGGCCAATTCATAACATATTTATAGGAAATTAAGGAGGTTGCATGTATGACAAGTGTCGAGAGACTTTTGACATTTGTCCCATTATGGTAGTCCACTTGGCTCCAATATTGACAAGTGTATCTTGTCTTCCATGCATGAAGACATATGGTAGATTTGCATAGTCATTTGTCAAAGCCATTCAACACTTGACTTTAAGGCTTCATGCAAGAGGCTATTTGGAAATAGATAAAAAAACTCATGGCTATTGGTTGTAAATGGAATTTAAAAAAAGAATTTTTTTTTGACTTTGCATTATGAATAATTCCAACAGCAATATTACTTGAAAAAAAATTAGTTTCATTACCTTGTGAGTATTGATGAATTATCTAAGAAGAAATATGTTACGATAGCATCAAAATTTAAAATGGAACACCTCGTATAACAACCAATCACGATAATTAATTGTTTTCTAATGTCAATATCTTTTTCTTGCAATATTAACTTTTCTTTTCAAAAAACATTTAATAACTTGGAACGTTTCAATACTTTGTGAATGGGAAGAATCATTTAAGAAGAAATATTGACCATCAATTCACCTATATTACTAGCATCAAAAATGATAAATGGAACAACTCCTATTTAAGAAGAAATATTGCTCCAAGCGATTCGATCCGTGCATAACTCTGAAAGAAGACAAGCGGTTTAATGTATGAATGTGAACGTGGAGGGACAAAATAATATAATGGTTATCATTGTGGTAATTATAAAAGGGAGAACATTGGTTCTCGGAATGATTCAAATGAAGCTAATTTTTGCCATTAATGTAATATGTAAGTCTTTGAATATGAGTGTAATAAGTCGGGTTAGTTCGAATTTTTTAATTACCAAACCAAATCAATGATGTCGAGTTTTTAAATCTATAAATCAAACCAAACAAACAAAGTTGGATTTTTCAATCTCGATTTTCCTCGGGTTTTTCGATTTTCGGGATTTTTTTCGGTAAAGTCTTCATAGCACAAAATATGCAACTTGTACTTCAATATTTTTTTAGTCCTAGTAAGATACAACTATATAATGTATTTTTCAAGAAAATAACACAATAATATGAGATAAGTCATAGCATTATACTAAAATATTTAATAACAAAGATAATAAAATTTCATTGCTAATTAATAAGCCATAATAAAAATTAACATAATCCAAAATACTATATAGGTCATGCTAAAATAAATATAGCTAATAACTACTATTAATTATATAACTAAGCAATTATGAAAATAAACTAAGTTATGCATTTTCATTATAAACCAATATATATGTAAGCACGTGATTTTTGCCCTATTTGAGAATTACTCCCAAGAAATTCAAAAATAAAATGATTTTTCTTTGGTGTGCAATTTTGTGATATTTTGAAGAATTATTTGTATTTGTCTGTGCGTGTTTATTCGCTAAATTAATAAAAAAAATACAAAAATATGTCGCATTTTGCATGTAGTATTTAATTCTACAATTGTTAGTAATTAAAATTGTTTTACAAAAATTAAAAATTACAAAAATAGGCATCGTTTGCATTTTTAGCATTTAATGTCCAAATATACAATTTTATGCTTAATTAATACTTAATTGTGCGTTAATTGTTATTGGGAGTTAATTTGCGCTTTTATAACTTAATTTAGTTCTTAATAATAGTTTAAGTATTTTTATAATTTAGTTTTAGAAAAAATAAAAGAAGAAAAGAGAGCGAAAATATAAAGAAAGTCGGAATTAGGCCTCTTCTTCAATTTCAAGACATAGGCCCAAAAAATGGCCCAATCTTCCCTACGACCCAGTCCATTTAGAACTGGGTCGACCCAGTCCATAACCCAAAAGACCCAATACCCCTATCTTGCATTTCAAAGACACAAAACAAAACAAAAAAAAAAACCAAAAACCCTAAAAATGACCTAAGTCATCCGCCCCCCCTATCATTCTTCTTCTTCTTTTCTTCTTTCTTCTCCAAACTCTAAAACACACATCCATGGCTGCCATGGCTAAGCTCCAGCAGCTTAATCTCCTTCGACACAAGCGCACACACCACCAAGAAGCCCATCTTCTCCATGTCAAGCTCAAAAGGCTCGTCCATGGCTGCGTCTTCGTCGTCAACCCATCGCCATGTTTGTTGCTTTTTCTTGCTGCCTCTGCGTCGTCCATGGCTTCCCGAACTGCTGCTCCATTTTCTCCATAAGCTGCTGAACGCAGCAGCAGTAGACGACCAGCTGCTGCCCGTGTCCAGCTGCGACGAGCAGCTATGGCTGTCCGCGATGCTGCCGCTGCTCCTCCTTCCTCCGCCGCTGCTTCTACTTCTTCTTCGTCTTCGTCGTCCTTCGTTCGAGCTTTGGTCGAGGCTTGGACAGATTTGTTTACAATCAAAGTTCGTCGTTGATTCATCTCCGGTTAGTTGTTTTTGAGTTTTATTTTTGTTCATATTTTGTTTGATATTTTCCGGATCCAAAATCGTTAAATGATTTAATCCTTGTTTTGTTCGTTGTTCATCTTTGAAATAATTTTCTATTGTGTTCATGTTGTTTGTTAAATTAATTTTCAGATTTCAAAATAGAAGTTTAATTAGTTGTTTTCATGTTTATTTCATGTTTGTATTATTGTTTAAGTAAGTATTTGTTAGTTTGATGTTTGTTAGATTCAAATTGAAATTTAATCAACTATTTCTTCAATTTGTTTCATGTGTTTATGTATTGTTAGAAATTGTTAATATTGTTAAGTTCAAGTTTAAGTTCATAATTGTTTCTTCGTCGATCTTGTTATTTGTTTAAAGAATTTAGTTGTATTAAAGGAATATATTGTTTTAATCGTTTAATCCATCATGTTTGTTGTCTTAAAATAGATTCATTCATGTTCATACTTTGTTTGGATGATCTTGAATCCGAATTTTGTATAGTTTGATTTCTTGTTTACCATTTATGATTATTGCTTGAATTGTTCTCATAATCTTGTTTTAAGTTTAATATAAGAATTGTTTGTTGTAATGTTGTTAGAGTTGATTTTAAGTTCAATATGATTGAATTTAGAAATCTTCATACTTTGATTGTTGTTGTTGTTGAATCCGAAAATAGGATTGTTTGTTGCTAAAATATTGTTCAATCAAATTTTAGTTGTTCTTTGTTGTTCAATTCGTGTTCATGTGATTTGTTGTTGAAATGTTGTTAAAATCGTGTTCATGTGATATTGTTGTTATGATGTTCATCCATGTTTATATTGTTGTTTGAACATTGTTAGAAATTGATCATATTGTCTATATTTTGGTTAAGTTTGATTAATTGATGTGTTATAGCTGATGGGTAGTTTGGTAAATTTGTAGTACGTTTAGGGGTAGTTTGGTAATTTCAGTTAGGTCGGAAGGGGTAGTTTAGGAATTGTACATTTTGAAATTGTTTATTTGAAGCATGGGGGACAAAATGAAATGGGGTGGGTTGTGATATGATTATTTAATATAAAGGGGGGACAAGATTTAAATTAAAGGGGAATCTTGCATTATTTTAAATAAAGCATGGGGGACAAAATATAATGGGGTGGTGTGATATGTTTATTTAATGTAATGGGGATGAGTGGAAAGATAATGGGTTAGGTAGAGAAAAAGTATTGATTTAATTGATTAAAAGGTTTATGAGATGTGTTATATATGTGAAGTCTTGAAGAAGAAAGAACAAGAATACAGATGGAGAAATACACAGACAGGAAAAAAACGGGAGAGAGAAACAAATCTGAAAATAAGAGAGAGAAAAGGGCTGAACATTTAAGAGATAGAAAATTCCGAAAAATATTTAAGCTTTCAAATATAAAAAAAAACTAAAAAAAATATTCTGTTTTCTTTTGTTGTTTGAAATCAGAATTAATTGTTGTTTCATAAAAGCTGGAAGCTTTTGTTTTTTTTTGGATTACTACTCCACCGGTCTGTTACTGGGTTGTTACTGTTGCTGGGCTATTGTTGCTGTGTTGTACTGATTTTACTGCTGTTGCTGATTCTCATATTCATTTTCTTTGCTTCCAATATCAGGTACACAACTGAAAAGCTGTTTATTGTAATCCGAAATATGAAGCGTGAATACATATGAAGAATGAAAATTTGAAGTTTTAATTTCGTTTTTATTTCTTTGTTCCTTTTGTTGATTGTATTTAAGCTATTTCATGAATTACTAAATAATAACTGGAATAAGAAAATAATATCATAAGTTAGTCTGTAATAAATCAGTTCGGCAAAATAGGTTAATTCACTAGTTATGAAGGCTTCAAGATTATAGGTTGATCATGAACAAGTAGCTAAATTTAGCTAAGACACGAATTTAAATTAAACATCGTAAATTAGGCATTAAGGCATGACTTGAGCTTAAGCAAGATTAAGAGAACGTTTAAGTCAAATAAACTTTCTAATAAGCTTTAGTAATTATGGTTAAATCTAGTTTCAAATGATTGTGAATAATTAATCTCAATAATTTTTTTTTTAAAAAAAATAACAATGCTGAGTTTTAATCTAGCTATATTTGTTTATTTTGAATATTAGTTGTTGAATTTTTATTTTATTTATAATTTCGAAATTAAGAGTGAAATTCCTTTTTCATCAATATTTGTATTAATTAAGCAATTAGCATGTCATGTCTTCTTAAAATAATAAAAGCTAGTAATAAATTAGGATTTTCTTTCTTTATTTTAGAGACTCATTTTTATAGAAAAATGTAGTCGTTTTAAGATTTGTCCAAATAAATGAGATGAGCCTCGCTTAATGAAATGTATAGATTGCGGGGCCCTCAATAAATGTACATTTAATCGCTTAGAATTAGGGAGGAGCCGTTTTAGCAAATTTCACGGCCCTACCCAAAATAATGATACGCTAGACTTTTTAGGCGCGATTTAATTAATTTTACCTTCTTAAACTCGGATGCGCATTTCATGCGACCCAAATCTAAATCCTAAAACATTGAATAAAAATGTGTTCCGGATTGCGGGTGCATTTCATGTGACGTAATCCAAAGACATGTTTTAAACGATGTTCACAATTTTTTTAAAAAAAATAATAATAATAAAGTGGTAAAGAGTTAAAATTGGCACATTGGTTCATAATTGTATTAAAATCAGATAAATAAGCCAAATATGACAATTGAGCGACCGTGCTAGAACCACGGAACTCGGGAATGCCTAACACCTTCTCCCGGGTTAACAGAATTCCTTATCCGGATTTCTGGTTCGCGGACTGTAATATGGAGTCATTCTTTTCCTCGATTCGGGATTAAACTGGTGACTTGGGACACCCTAAATCTCCCAAGTGGCGACTCTGAAATAAATAAACAAATCCCGTTTCGACTGTCCTTTAATTGGAAAAAACTCCTTGTACCCTCGCGAGGGCGGAAAAAGGAGGTGTGACAGCTCTGGCGACTCTGCTGGGGACTTAACCCAGAACCAGTGGTTCAGGGTTAGAAATTCGAGCTCATATAAATTGTTATATTTGGTTTTATCTGATTTTTACATGTTTGAGCCTAATGTGCTAAATGCTGCTTTTACCGCTTTGATATTACGTGAACTGTGTATAAACTGTGCCGAAACCCATCTCCTCTCTGAGTCTTCTAAATCATGAAGAAGGGTGTACTTCGTACGACTTCTTTTCTGTATAGTGTAAAATCCCAATTTAGAACGAGGTTCGGACAAGTTGCTAAGCCGGTGAAGCTTCTGTATTCCCGGTACGCTACCCCCTCGGCTCGAGCTGTCCGCTCGGGTAAGCCAGGTCTAGAACAAACACCCAGGTTCTGAACCTAGTATAACAAAGCCACATGCCGGATCCCTAGTAGGAACGTTTGTTTGCATCACGTGCATCTGACTTTGGAGGCTCAACACAGGGGTTGGGTCTGTCTAGGACAGGTGCACCAAAAATGAAAATGACCATCTTGATGCATCTTACTTGTTACTACTTGCGCATTAATTTGATACGGACTTGTGTGTTGACTGACTTGTGAATATCAGGAATAATATTTTGAAAAAAAAAAGAAATAGCGGTTAGGGAATTGATTGTTTATTTTGAAAAGAAAACAAATGCCCAAATACTGTCAAAACTCTGCAGAAATTTTTGAGAAAATGAAAAAAAAAATGTCTTATTAGTTTGTTTTATTAAAAGCTAAGAAAAGAAAAAAAAAGAGTCGTTGTTCTGTTTTGTTTTTCAAAAAATAAAAATAGAAAAAAATATATAGTTTGTCTTGCCATGAAAATGAAAATGAAAATGAAAAAGAGTCTTATTTTTAAAATGGTTTTTTTATTATTTATTTGCTTATGAAAATGCAAAAAAATAAAAAAAATAAAAAAAAACTTTCATTATTTGTCGCAAATATATATATATAAATCTGAAAAGTTTTTTTTATTTCCAAAAAATATATATATCTTTATTTGTTGCAAAGAGTATTTGTCTTGCCAAGAAAATTCAAAGTAAAATTCCAAAAAAGATATGTCTTGCAAAAAATAATATAAATATCTTTATTTTCCATTGTTGATAAAACAAAAATAATAAAAATGTTTTTTTTATATAAAAAAAAAATCCGAAAATATTTTGATACTTCTTTCAAAATTGAAAAGAAAATTCAAAATTCAAAAAATATTTTTTAGAAGCATTTCTTTTATCAAAAGTAAAATTCCAAAAATATTTTCTTTTTTTTTCTTTAGAATAAGAAAAAAAAACAAATGGAAATTAAAAAAAAAAAAAAACTTCCTTTTACTTTTTAAATTCTCAAAGTTCAAATCAAAAGAAAAGGAATTTTTACAAGTCTTTCTTTCAAAAAGAAATCAATCAAAAATATATATATATACTTCCTTTCTTCTTTTGAAGCAGTTCTTTCACAGTTCTAATTAAAAAAAATATATTAGTTCATTTACTTATTCGCGAGGCCCGAACTACGCGTGTTTGATTCTCACCGGATGTGAGATACGTAGGCAACCCTCATCGGGTCCAACCTCCTTTTTTGCTAAAATAGTCAAAAACCAAAAAAATAAATAAAAAACGTGTCAAAATTTTTTATTTTGTCATAAATAAGTCTAGTGGTGTCCAACCTTCCCTTTTGCTAAAATAGCCAAAAAAAAAAAAAATATGTCAAAATTTTAATTTTGTCATAGAGAAGTCGGGTGATGCTGTTTTATGAAGACATAGCCGAATGTTACCGAAAGGGACGCCGGGAGGCTGACTTTGCATAAACAACCACCTTTGGGTCATTTTTAAGATTTTGACCAGTTGACCCACACAGCCTTAAAAATCTTCGTCCCCGAGGCGTTGAAAGGCCGTGTTTGCAATATTGACTTTTCTAATTCGAAAAATGATAAAAAGAGTCATAAATAAGTCGGGTGATGCTGTTTTGTCAAAAATAGCCGAATGTTCCCAAGAGGGACGCCGGAAGGCTGACTTTGCATAAACAGCCACTTTTTTTTGGGTCCTGTTTAGGATTTTGGTCTAAGTTGACCCACACAGCCCTATAAATCTTCGTCCCCGAGGCGCTGAAGGGCCGTGTTTGCAACATCAGGTTTTTAGTATAATTTGAAAAGAAAAAAAAGAGTCAGCGGTCAGGTGAATACCGTTTGGATTTTTTTTTAGTCAAAATAACCCGAGCCAACTTCGGCCGCGTCTTGAACCGTTCTTGCCGAAATAACCTTAGAGTATCTGTCAGTTGTCGAAAGGTTATTTTCGTAAAAGAATGGACAAGTGTGTAAAGTGTCATAAAATAATCCTCCCCGGCCTCAAATTCATGTGAAAGTTGGAAGGGGCCACATTTGCAAAAATATCCGTTTGGTTGCATTTGTCAAACGGGGAAAGAAATTGGCCATTTGTAAATCTTTTAATTAGAATATGTGGGTTGTTTGATTTTCCACTTGTAGGTCATCTTCAAATCTTTGAAACTCAGTTTGTTTTAACATGAAAATTGAAAAAAAAATGTTTAGCATTGTTTATCTTTTATTGGGTCCGAACTACGCTCGGTCTGATTCATGCGGGGTCATGATACGTAGGCAATCTCCATAAGATTAGACCACCACCAAAATAAAAAAAATATAAAAAAAATATAATAATAAATAAATAAAAGAGAGTGTGGAAGATTTTCAGGGGGCACAATTGTCTAACTGCTTAGGTACATTGTATCTCTGATACATGATTATCTGTCCAATGCCCTAACACTAACGTGATGGCTTCCCTTTGATGTGTCCATATATAGAAAGTGGTTGGTTGTGGTAACTCCTCCCTGCAAAGCAAAATCAAAGGACAATGGCTCAGAACCGCAGAACCGAGTGGATCGGTACTGATGACCGACAACAATTGGTCGAACAGAACAACAGGTTGGTAGAAGAAGTGAAAATGCTGAGACAACATGTGGCAGACATGTATCAAGCATGGATAACGGGAAAAGCACCACCCCCTCCACCTCCAAGCCTCTTGAACTCGGTCATTTCCCAAGCACCCAACACCATAATGGAAGATTCTCCATACTCTCCATCCCAACCCATTTATGGCAGCTTTCCCAGCTATCCGAGTAGCTCCATCACTCTTCAATGTTTCTCCGCTCCCCAACACCACTTCTTTCCCCGTGACCTCAAAAGCCATACCTCACTTCCCAGGTACCCGACTCCACGAAATGCTTACCCACCCATACAAGCCTACCAAAAGCCATCTGGATCAGGTTTCCGGCCCTGTCAACATGCAAGAATGAAGAGGTTGCTGAAACGAGAAAAGGCTCTCACCCCTATCGGGGTATCTTATGCCAGTCTGTTTGAAAGGCTAAGGCATGCTGGCTCGATTGAACCACTCCCCGCATGTACTCCAAATCCACTTGCAAGGAGCTTTGATCCGGCAGCGCGATGCGCCTACCACTCCAATGTCATAGGGCACAACATTGAGAGCTGTCATAGTTGGAGAAGGGAAGTAGAGAAAATGATCCGAGAAGGGCGGGTTGTGATTAATAACAGTGACATGGAGCACTCGAACCCCCTCGAGAACTTGCCGACGGAGGTTGATGAGATTGAAGCTGGTAATGGTCTCGGCAGTATTGATGCAAAGCTCAGTGGCTAAAATACCAATTTTGATAAAGTGGGAGGATGTTTCGTTCCTTGGTCAGCAAGAGAGAAGCTTGTGGTGGCTCATTTTGTTGTCATTTCTGTTGTTCGGATTATTAGGGTTATAAGTCGGATGTTGTCTTGTCCAGTTTGTTTTAGGATTTTGTTCTGAATTGTTTTGTTTATTTTGTTATTTAAACCATTTCACCGGTAGTCTAATACAAAATCCGGTCTTTTATTATTTCCAGTCATCTTTTTGTTTAGTCCTTTTATCATTTTTGTTCAATGCCGATTCTAGGGACATGACATGCGCACCCAGTTTGGGCCTAGTCTTAAAAGTTAATCATAAAACCCTGAGAAGGTGATCAAAGCATTTAAAGGAAATAAGAACGGTTTGAGATTATTTGGAGCCCGAGTCATGTGGAACTGGGGCAAACACAAAGAAAACCGTTAAATAAAGATTCGCCTAAATTGGCATGAGGGTCGTTCATAATAAAAGAGAATGAGAGTGTCGCCCAACGGTGCTTTAGAAGTGACAAATGAACAAACATATGTTTAACATAATTGTCAAGCCCAGCACCGTCGGAAGAGACTATAAATCTATTGTTTGTTGTATTGTTTGCATTTGGCATGTTTTGAAGACTGGAATGACGAAGGCATTTTGTTCTGCTACCTAAACACTTTATCCTTCGTTACCCCTTTTTGAGCCTTACTTATTTTTCTTTCATACCCCTCGTTCGGAATCAGTAAAAACGACTAGAAAACGCGAGCATGGCATGAAAACATGAAAAAAAAAAGAAAAAAAAACAACAAAACGAAAAAGAAAAGAAAAGAAAAATGGTAACCAAAAAAAAAAAAAGAAAGTCAAATGAAAAAAGAGGAATTGGGAACTACGTTTGACCTGATTCCTCAAAGAGGATACGTAGGCGCTTCACAGCTCGGTCATATGGTGCATAGTGTGCATAATGTGCATGGTATGCATGGTGTAATAAATTAAAAAAAAATTAATAAATAATCCCCAAGCAAGAAACTGGGGCAAGGGTTGCGCTTGTGGTAAGCAAAATTGGTTCCGAATGTTGTAATTTTAAACCTCCAATTTATTTTGTTTGAGCCTTTAATACCCTTTCTTTCTAAGCTTATCCAAAAAAAACCACATTACGGTCCAAAGAAAGACCTTCTGATCAGTCTGCAAAAGATGCCAAGTCAGACAAATGAGAGTCTTACCGGCGAACATAACACTCTGTTCCACAACAGAAAGGACTCTAATCTCCAGCAGAGAGAGTCATACCGGCAACACTCCAAATCCCCAGCGGAAAAGTGATACAAATGAGAGAGTCTTATCGGTGAAAATCTTCACGGACACCATAAGGCGATGAAAGCTGAGAGAAAAACCAAAATGAGAGAGGCTTGATAGTGAAAACCCTTCGGGCACTACAAGTCGAATAAGATTAGGAACCATATGGGGAATTGCCAATTGAAGGTCTTGAAAGATGATTGACGACAGAGGATAGGCCACATGTGCATGTCATGACCATTAGAGTCGGTGTTTTCGTTTGATAGGTTTTTATTTATAGTTTCTTTTGTAAAAGAGTCATCGTTTCCTTTGTCTTTTATTTTGTTTCTTTTGTCTTTCTCCTTTCATAGAAAAACTCCCCAATAGAGTCTGTCTGGTCATAATAAGTGTGAATTGACTTCAAAATATGTCATCAGCTTCCCAATTATACAAAATGAGATCTAACTAGTGCATCCAAATGGTGTAGTCAGCGAGGAACAAGCGCGAGGCCAGTGTCAAGAAAATATCCCCAGCAAAAGGGAATAGACAAAAGGATTGACGAGTGTCAAAAGGGATATCCTTGCCAAAACCAAAGTTATAAACCTCAAGGCCAAAGCCCGTGGGCAAATCAAGGAGAGCAATGAGCATGATTTGGGAAATTCATACTAGGACTAAAAGGTCGGGGAAATGCCAGCTTCCGAGCTATGTCACAAAAGAAGACGGATATCCCCAGTAGGAAGGGACTATCCCCAGCACATAATATCATCCCCAACAAGCTGTGGAACGCAGAGCAAGGAAGGAGAAAGGGAAAAGCCATCCCAGTAGGGGTATCACAACCAACCACTATGTTTTAAACTAACAAATTTTGTTTAATTTGAAACAGGTAAAGGAAATGACATTGATGCCAGAAATGCATGCCGCAAGGGATATTATCAAACTGGGGCAGAAAATTTTCCTTCTGCTTAGAAAATTTTCTGGAAGTCAGGTACCCATGCGGGAAAGAATAAAGATAACGCCAGTCTCAAGGGAAGTGGTCTTAGAACCAGTGTTGCCCCCAACATAATAAGTTCTATGGAGGAAGTTGTTCCCCAGCAAAGGGATGAAACTTGAGCTCAGTGAAGCACTAGTTCTGAAAGAATCAGAATCCCCCAACAGTGTTATCCTCGACAGCGTTATCCCCAACTGATAACATTTTACCCCCCAACAGGTAAGTAAATAATTCCCCAACAGTGTTATCCCCAGCAAGTATTCGAGGTAAGACATTTTCAAGTCATAAGGATATTTTGGGTTCATCCGCCCTCGAACAGGATATTTTGGGTTCATCCGCCCTCGAATAGGATATTTTGGGTTCATCCGCCCTCGAACAGGATATTTTGGGTTCATCCGCCCTCGAACAGGATATTTTGGGTTCATTCGCCCTCGAACAGGATATTTTGGGTTCATCCGCCCTCGAATAGGATATTTTGGGTTCATCCGCCCTCAAATAGGATATTTTGGGTTCATCCGCCCTCGAATAGGATATTTTGGGTTCATCCGCCCTCGAATAGGATATTTTGGGTTCATCCGCCCTCGAATAGGATTTTATTTTCAAAGTTGTTGTTGAAGCCAGGCGCCCACCTGAATAACGAAAGGAATACTTTTCTTGTCTGTCCATTGCATATTTTAGGCGCCCACCTGTATAACAAGGGAATACATTCCACGCCTTTACCCATAGGAGACGCATTTCCTCCTAAGTTTAGTTTACCCATAGGAGACGCATTTCCTCCTAAGTTTAGTTTACCCATAGGAGACGCATTTCCTCCTAAGTTTAGTTTACCCATAGGAGACGCATTTCCTCCTAAGTTTAGTTTACCCATAGGAGACGCATTTCCTCCTAAGTTTAGTTTACCCATAGGAGACGCATTTCCTCCTAAGTTTAGTTTACCCATAGGAGACGCATTTCCTCCTAAATTTACTTTTACCCACAGGAGACGCATTTCCTCCTAAGTTTAGTTTTACCCACAGGAGACGCATTTCCTCCTAAGTTTAGTTTTACCCACAGGAGACACATTTCCTCCTAAGTTTAGTTTTACCCATAAGAGACGCATTTCCTCCTAAGTTTAGTTTTACCCATAGGAGATGCATTTCCTCCTAAGTTTAGTTTTACCCATAGGAGACGCATTTCCTCCTAAGTTTAGTTTACCCATAGGAGACGCATTTCCTCCTAAGTTTAGTTTTCCCATAGGAGACGTATTTCCTCCTAAATTTACTTTTACCCATAGGAGACGCATTTCCTCCTAAGTTTAGTTTACCCATAGGAGACGCATTTCCTCATAAGTTAGCATTGAAGTTGGGAGCCCGCCCATATAATAGAGGCATACATTTCTGTCCTTTTACTTTCAGTTCTAGGTCGCCCACCAGTAAAATACGGGAATACATTTCAGTTCTAGGTCGCCCACCAGTAAAATGCGGGAGTACATTTCAGTTCTAGGTCGCCCACCAGTAAAATGCGGGAATACATTTCAGTTCTAGGTCGCCCACCAGTAGAATGCGGGAATACTTTTAAGTTCTAGGTCGCCCACCAGTATAATGCGGGAATACATTTCAGTTCTAGGTCGCCCACCAGTAAAATGCGGGAATACTTTCTGTTCTAGGTCGCCCACCAGTAAAATGCGGGAATACATTTCAGTTCTAGGTCGCCCACCAGTAAAATGCGGGAATACATTTCAGTTCTAGGTCGCCCACCAGTAGAATGCGGGAATACATTTCAGTTCTAGGTCGCCCACCAGTAAAATGCGGGAATACATTTCAGTTCTAGGTCGCCCACCAGTAAAATGCGGGAATACATTTCAGTTCTAGGTCGCCCACCAGTAGAATGCGGGAATACATTTCAGTTCTAGGTCGCCCACCAGTAAAATGCGGGAATACATTCATGTTCTAGGTCGCCCACCAGTAAAATGCGGGAATACATTTCAGTTCTAGGTCGCCCACCAGTAAAATGCGGGAATACATTTCAGTTCTAGGTCGCCCACCAGTAGAATGCGGGAATACATTTCAGTTCTAGGTCGCCCACCAGTAGAATGCGGGAATATATTTCAGTTCTAGGTCGCCCACCAGTAAAATGCGGGAATACATTTCAGTTCTAGGTCGCCCACCAGTAAAATGCGGGAATACATTTCAGTTCTAGGTCGCCCACCAGTAGAATGCGGGAATACATTTCAGTTCTAGGTCGCCCACCAGTAAAATGCGGGAATACATTTCAGTTCTAGGTCGCCCACCAGTAAAATGCGGGAATACATTTCAGTTCTAGGTCGCCCACCAGTAGAATGCGGGAATACATTTCAGTTCTAGGTCGCCCACCAGTAAAATGCGGGAATACTTTCTGTTCTAGGTCGCCCACCAGTAAAATGCGGGAATACATTTCAGTTCTAGGTCGCCCACCAGTAGAATGCGGGAATACTTTTCTGTTCTAGGTCGCCCACCAGTAAAATGCGGGAATACATTTCAGTTCTAGGTCGCCCACCAGTAAAATGCGGGAATACATTTCAGTTCTAGGTCGCCCACCAGTAAAATGCGGGAATACATTTCAGTTCTAGGTCGCCCACCAGTAGAATGCGGGAATACTTTTAAGTTCTAGGTCGCCCACCAGTATAATGCGGGAATACATTTCAGTTCTAGGTCGCCCACCAGTAAAATGCGGGAATACTTTCTGTTCTAGGTCGCCCACCAGTAAAATGCGGGAATACATTTCAGTTCTAGGTCGCCCACCAGTAAAATGCGGGAATACTTTCTGTTCTAGGTCGCCCACCAGTAAAATGCGGGAATACATTTCAGTTCTAGGTCGTCCACCAGTATAATGCGGGCATACATTTCATAATTTTGCATTGAAGCAACTTTTTAGTCTTGTATTACAGAGTTTGGAATCAGTAACCCCACCAGAAGGCGGAAGGTTACAACAGGAATCCCCAGCAGTAAACAATAAAATCCCCAGCACCGGGAAGCAGAAGGTTGCAACAAGAGGTCTCAGCATAAACTCAAGTCCATGTGTCAAAAGGAAGAAAAGCATCGGAAGAAAAGCACCGGAGGAAACACAAGCCGACGAGAAAGCAAGGCAACAAGAACAAATTTTAGTCTAGCCTAGCTTCTTGTTTTCTTTTAAGCACGGTGTAACAAGGAGATCGGTAAGCAGTAGTAATAGCATGCAACAACAGTAACAGTGCAGTCCAACGGTAGTCCCAGCTACCAAAGTTTTCCGAACTACATTGACCTGATTCCTATTTAGCCCAGGATATGTAGGAAACTTTTGAAGCAAAGGTTCGGTCAAATCTTTTTCAAAAAATGCTTCAACGGAGTACTCGAATGGGCAAAAAATCGCTCGCTTTATCTTTGCACGAAAACCCTTCGTGTCTTCGGGCAAAGAGGGGCAGCTGTAAGCACGTGATTTTTGCCCTATTTGAGAATTACTCCCAAGAAATTCAAAAATAAAATGATTTTTCTTTGGTGTGCAATTTTGTGATATTTTGAAGAATTATTTGTATTTGTCTGTGCGTGTTTATTCGCTAAATTAATAAAAAAAATACAAAAATATGTCGCATTTTGCATGTAGTATTTAATTCTACAATTGTTAGTAATTAAAATTGTTTTACAAAAATTAAAAATTACAAAAATAGGCATCGTTTGCATTTTTAGCATTTAATGTCCAAATATACAATTTTATGCTTAATTAATACTTAATTGTGCGTTAATTGTTATTGGGAGTTAATTTGCGCTTTTATAACTTAATTTAGTTCTTAATAATAGTTTAAGTATTTTTATAATTTAGTTTTAGAAAAAATAAAAGAAGAAAAGAGAGCGAAAATATAAAGAAAGTCGGAATTAGGCCTCTTCTTCAATTTCAAGACATAGGCCCAAAAAATGGCCCAATCTTCCCTACGACCCAGTCCATTTAGAACTGGGTCGACCCAGTCCATAACCCAAAAGACCCAATACCCCTATCTTGCATTTCAAAGACACAAAACAAAACAAAAAAAAAAACCAAAAACCCTAAAAATGACCTAAGTCATCCGCCCCCCCTATCATTCTTCTTCTTCTTTTCTTCTTTCTTCTCCAAACTCTAAAACACACATCCATGGCTGCCATGGCTAAGCTCCAGCAGCTTAATCTCCTTCGACACAAGCGCACACACCACCAAGAAGCCCATCTTCTCCATGTCAAGCTCAAAAGGCTCGTCCATGGCTGCGTCTTCGTCGTCAACCCATCGCCATGTTTGTTGCTTTTTCTTGCTGCCTCTGCGTCGTCCATGGCTTCCCGAACTGCTGCTCCATTTTCTCCATAAGCTGCTGAACGCAGCAGCAGTAGACGACCAGCTGCTGCCCGTGTCCAGCTGCGACGAGCAGCTATGGCTGTCCGCGATGCTGCCGCTGCTCCTCCTTCCTCCGCCGCTGCTTCTACTTCTTCTTCGTCTTCGTCGTCCTTCGTTCGAGCTTTGGTCGAGGCTTGGACAGATTTGTTTACAATCAAAGTTCGTCGTTGATTCATCTCCGGTTAGTTGTTTTTGAGTTTTATTTTTGTTCATATTTTGTTTGATATTTTCCGGATCCAAAATCGTTAAATGATTTAATCCTTGTTTTGTTCGTTGTTCATCTTTGAAATAATTTTCTATTGTGTTCATGTTGTTTGTTAAATTAATTTTCAGATTTCAAAATAGAAGTTTAATTAGTTGTTTTCATGTTTATTTCATGTTTGTATTATTGTTTAAGTAAGTATTTGTTAGTTTGATGTTTGTTAGATTCAAATTGAAATTTAATCAACTATTTCTTCAATTTGTTTCATGTGTTTATGTATTGTTAGAAATTGTTAATATTGTTAAGTTCAAGTTTAAGTTCATAATTGTTTCTTCGTCGATCTTGTTATTTGTTTAAAGAATTTAGTTGTATTAAAGGAATATATTGTTTTAATCGTTTAATCCATCATGTTTGTTGTCTTAAAATAGATTCATTCATGTTCATACTTTGTTTGGATGATCTTGAATCCGAATTTTGTATAGTTTGATTTCTTGTTTACCATTTATGATTATTGCTTGAATTGTTCTCATAATCTTGTTTTAAGTTTAATATAAGAATTGTTTGTTGTAATGTTGTTAGAGTTGATTTTAAGTTCAATATGATTGAATTTAGAAATCTTCATACTTTGATTGTTGTTGTTGTTGAATCCGAAAATAGGATTGTTTGTTGCTAAAATATTGTTCAATCAAATTTTAGTTGTTCTTTGTTGTTCAATTCGTGTTCATGTGATTTGTTGTTGAAATGTTGTTAAAATCGTGTTCATGTGATATTGTTGTTATGATGTTCATCCATGTTTATATTGTTGTTTGAACATTGTTAGAAATTGATCATATTGTCTATATTTTGGTTAAGTTTGATTAATTGATGTGTTATAGCTGATGGGTAGTTTGGTAAATTTGTAGTACGTTTAGGGGTAGTTTGGTAATTTCAGTTAGGTCGGAAGGGGTAGTTTAGGAATTGTACATTTTGAAATTGTTTATTTGAAGCATGGGGGACAAAATGAAATGGGGTGGGTTGTGATATGATTATTTAATATAAAGGGGGGACAAGATTTAAATTAAAGGGGAATCTTGCATTATTTTAAATAAAGCATGGGGGACAAAATATAATGGGGTGGTGTGATATGTTTATTTAATGTAATGGGGATGAGTGGAAAGATAATGGGTTAGGTAGAGAAAAAGTATTGATTTAATTGATTAAAAGGTTTATGAGATGTGTTATATATGTGAAGTCTTGAAGAAGAAAGAACAAGAATACAGATGGAGAAATACACAGACAGGAAAAAAACGGGAGAGAGAAACAAATCTGAAAATAAGAGAGAGAAAAGGGCTGAACATTTAAGAGATAGAAAATTCCGAAAAATATTTAAGCTTTCAAATATAAAAAAAAACTAAAAAAAATATTCTGTTTTCTTTTGTTGTTTGAAATCAGAATTAATTGTTGTTTCATAAAAGCTGGAAGCTTTTGTTTTTTTTTGGATTACTACTCCACCGGTCTGTTACTGGGTTGTTACTGTTGCTGGGCTATTGTTGCTGTGTTGTACTGATTTTACTGCTGTTGCTGATTCTCATATTCATTTTCTTTGCTTCCAATATCAGGTACACAACTGAAAAGCTGTTTATTGTAATCCGAAATATGAAGCGTGAATACATATGAAGAATGAAAATTTGAAGTTTTAATTTCGTTTTTATTTCTTTGTTCCTTTTGTTGATTGTATTTAAGCTATTTCATGAATTACTAAATAATAACTGGAATAAGAAAATAATATCATAAGTTAGTCTGTAATAAATCAGTTCGGCAAAATAGGTTAATTCACTAGTTATGAAGGCTTCAAGATTATAGGTTGATCATGAACAAGTAGCTAAATTTAGCTAAGACACGAATTTAAATTAAACATCGTAAATTAGGCATTAAGGCATGACTTGAGCTTAAGCAAGATTAAGAGAACGTTTAAGTCAAATAAACTTTCTAATAAGCTTTAGTAATTATGGTTAAATCTAGTTTCAAATGATTGTGAATAATTAATCTCAATAATTTTTTTTAAAAAATAACAATGCTGAGTTTTAATCTAGCTATATTTGTTTATTTTGAATATTAGTTGTTGAATTTTTATTTTATTTATAATTTCGAAATTAAGAGTGAAATTCCTTTTTCATCAATATTTGTATTAATTAAGCAATTAGCATGTCATGTCTTCTTAAAATAATAAAAGCTAGTAATAAATTAGGATTTTCTTTCTTTATTTTAGAGACTCATTTTTATAGAAAAATGTAGTCGTTTTAAGATTTGTCCAAATAAATGAGATGAGCCTCGCTTAATGAAATGTATAGATTGCGGGGCCCTCAATAAATGTACATTTAATCGCTTAGAATTAGGGAGGAGCCGTTTTAGCAAATTTCACGGCCCTACCCAAAATAATGATACGCTAGACTTTTTAGGCGCGATTTAATTAATTTTACCTTCTTAAACTCGGATGCGCATTTCATGCGACCCAAATCTAAATCCTAAAACATTGAATAAAAATGTGTTCCGGATTGCGGGTGCATTTCATGTGACGTAATCCAAAGACATGTTTTAAACGATGTTCACAATTTTTTTAAAAAATAATAATAATAATAATAAAGTGGTAAAGAGTTAAAATTGGCACATTGGTTCATAATTGTATTAAAATCAGATAAATAAGCCAAATATGACAATTGAGCGACCGTGCTAGAACCACGGAACTCGGGAATGCCTAACACCTTCTCCCGGGTTAACAGAATTCCTTATCCGGATTTCTGGTTCGCGGACTGTAATATGGAGTCATTCTTTTCCTCGATTCGGGATTAAACTGGTGACTTGGGACACCCTAAATCTCCCAAGTGGCGACTCTGAAATAAATAAACAAATCCCGTTTCGACTGTCCTTTAATTGGAAAAAACTCCTTGTACCCTCGCGAGGGCGGAAAAAGGAGGTGTGACAATATAAAACTAAAAGATAGATATTCAACACTATCGTCATTCCTAATATTGAATTGAATTTGTTTTGTTAGCATTAGTATATATTAATTTGAACTTTATTCGAGTTACTATATTTATGGGCTATAAAATTTATTTACCATTTAAGAATGTTAAGTCCAAACTTGAAATAATATGTTAAAAGATAAAACTGTGAAAAAGTTTAAGAAATTTTTATAAATTACATTATAACAATAAATATTTATATGAATAAAATATTTTTAAAAATTATATTAATGTACTATCGGGTTGGTTTGGTTTGGTTTCGATTTGACTTATTTTAGTTAAAACCAAACCAAATCAATTATGATTTTTTTTCAATACCAAATCACAATCGATTTTTTTTTTCCGATTTAACTTGAATTATCAGTTTGGTGCGGTTTATAAAATTTTTTTGTACACCCCTATCTGTAATATAGCTAAATGTTTATCCTTTGAATGCATTTTTTGTGGAAACTCAATGGAATAGCGTTAAAATAATGAGTTGTAATAAGATGGACTTATTAAAGAACCAGTGTATTTGGCCGCGCGTATAAAAAAAACTTTTACGTGCAAATTTTTTAATTAGAATATAGTAATATTCCGTTTGAAATTATTTTTGTTATATTATAGAAGAGATATTTGTCATATTCCTACTTCAAATAGAAAGTACTTCCATTTTCTGTAAGTGTGTTTGCATATATAGATCTTTACGTATTTTAATATTTACTTCCTCTATTCCATTTTATGTGAAACTATTACTATTTAAAAATTCAATAAAGTTATTTTTTAGCACATTTTTAAAAAAATAATTTTTAAATATCTTGAGTTATTAACTATTTTGATTTATAGTATTTTAGTTTCTAAATATATAAATTTATTTTAAAATTTTAAAAATTCTATGTACGAATTCACATGAAAAAATTAGCTAGTTTGTCCCTCATACTCGAAAAAGGTTCACATAAATTGAAATGAAGGCAAAAATATTTTATTTGTACATTTAATTTTTCTTAGATAGTTATTAGTTATTTTTTCTTATTTTTTAAAATAAAGCATGAAGTAGTAAAAGAGAAAGGATAAATAAAGTAATTGAAACCTACCATACATGAAACAAAGTAAATGAAATATTCTTCTGAAATAAGCTGAATATTTCTTTTCCTTTCTTTTTCTTGTAATTATTTCTATTTCTCTTTCCTTTTTTCTTTTCATTTTTCCTTTCCCCCCTCTTACAGCTTGTTTGGATGGTTGTTACCCATTGTATCGTATTGTATTATTACTTTAAATATAATATTTGTTTTGATTGTTATTTAAATTTTATTGTATCGTATCGTTAAATCTGTCGTTACATAACAACGAAATATGCCACTTTATGTAACGACCGATTTGATGTGGTCGCGTTGTTACCTTGTCTTTTTCTCTCAATCTCACCCTTTATTATTATTAAATTATTTTATTTTTATCATTTACCCTACCTTTTTATATAGAATTTTACCCTGTATCATAAGTTTTCTTTATAATATTGCAAGTTTATTCTCCATATTGCTGGTGCATGATATTAAAAAACGCTGGCAAACGACACAATCTATCCAAACATTGTATTTATCAAATGATACGATACAATACAATAGAGTACGATACAATACATTATGAAACGATGCATAACAACCATCCAAACAAGCTGTTAATCTCTTCCTAATTTTATGCAAAATTCCCAAAAATCAATTTTTCCTTAAAAAAACTCTCATCATTATTTCTTATAAATTTGAATTGTGCTTCAACGGAAAAAAGGGAGAGATAGCAAGACAAAATTACATTCACATTCACACAAGATTCCATGTTGCAAAAATATATCAAATTGGCCATAGTTTCTGATCAGAACTTCTAACCCTGGCTTCCTTTCTTCTTTTCGCTTCTCCTCATGATATGATATTTTAAACCCCTCACCAAACCCTAACTTTAAATGCTTTTCATCAGTAATACTAATTATTACAAGTAGTGGTGAAAATTTGTTAGTATTTGTATATGGGGACTTTTTGAGATTTCTAAAATAAAGTAAAATTAAATGAGGATAAAAAGCAAAAAATAAAATAAAATAGAAAAGATAAAATATTCCATCATATTTTTTCTTCATCCTATATTAAATTTCTTTCCTAGTAATTTTACTAATTATATCCTTAGGTATTTTATTAGTTAACAAAGAACATTTATTAAGTTTTCTAAAACAAACTTTTCTAACATTGTTTACTATTCCGCGTTCTTAGTGCTTCAATGTGGTGGAATGTAGGAGAAGAAGGGAGAGTATCAATAAAATTTGGGAAATGCACAGTGACGAGGAGAAAGAAAGGTGAAACTGAAATTGCTTAATTAAGGAGAAAGAAGCAAAAGAAAATTGAGAAATTGCTCGATCAAAATACAGTATATAGCTTCTTCTACACCAGTGACACTTCTCTTTATAATACTTAGATTCCTCCAATTCCTAGCAAATGACACAAAGAGAAGTTATCATGTAAACACAACAGTATCAAACAAACTGCATTATTGAAATTCTCTGCAGGTGTAGAAGGAATAGCCATTAAATCGGCATCAAGGAATTCTTTCATCAATTCAATAGTATCATTCTGCTTCATCTTCGATTACAAAAGTTGGCGTGGTTTAGTAACTAAATAACCAAGATTAAGATGTATATATCTTGAAAGAAAAAATTCCAGTGTTATCTAGTAGGTGCCCTATTTCAATCTTTATGTCAAAAAAAATATTTCCATGTACTACAAATTATCTCTTCCTTACAACAAAAGGGATCACTAATTACATAGACAAAAGATAAAATATCTTGAATATGAGCTTCATCTGACAAGTTATACCGGTTCCTAGTATTTTTTATGTCAAATAAATAACTTTTGACTTTTTATGAAGATAAGAAAAAAAGTAAGACATTATATTTTCAATTTGACAATGGTTTTGGCTTCTAGTGCAGTTGCATTTATGTCTGTGACGACCCAAAGGGTCATCACCGTAGTTCTTCTTTGTTCCGTGCTTTCGAGGCCTTGAATACCTCGCTGTTAGTTGCCTCGATTTGTGTGCGCAATCCGGGCGCGTAGCTGAAAAGCTTTTATGTTGAAATATGAGAATTATGTGAAAAATTTGTTGAATTTTGATATTAATATGCATAATATTGACTTTGGTCAACATTTTTGGGTAAACGGATCCGGACCTGTGATTCGACGGTCCCGAAGGGTCCGTAGAAAAATATGGGGCTTGGGCGTGTGCCCGGAATCAAATTCCGAGGTCTCAAGCCCGAGAAATGAATTTTTGTGTGAAATTGTTCTCTGAAATTAATTAAGGAAAAGGAAGAAGAAAATTGATCAGAAAACTGTGGTATCGGGCTCGTATTTTGGTTCTGACGCCCGATACGAGTCTTAAGTATGTTTTAAGCACTATCTGTAAAGTTTGGCTAAAAACGGACGTCATATGACGTGTTTCGGACTTAAAATGGGGAATTTGAGTTTTATGAAAGTTGAAAGAAAATCATGTGTTTCGAGGCTTGATCCTATGTATATGATGTCGTTTTGGCGATTTGATCGCACGAGTAAGTCCGTAAGGTGTTTTCGAGATCATATGAATGTTTGGTTTGGAGCCCCGAGAGCTCGGGGTGAGTTTTGAGTGGGGCCCGGGAGGTCTTAGACATTAAAAATGTAGGTTCAGATATTGCAGACCCCAGTGCGGCCGCGGCCATTTCCGCGCAGTCCGTGCTGGCAGCCACGCGGCCGCGGTGCTTTTCTGTGCGGTCCGCGTGGTGGGGTTCAGAGGGTCGACCAGTGCGGCCGCGCACCAAATCAGTGCGGTCCGCGCTGGGTGGGTTCAGAGAAAGCCCAATTCTTCCCTCCCTCGGCACGGCCGCGGTACATTTCTGCGCGGTCCGCGCCAGCCCCCAGCAAAGTATATAAACTCGGGATTTTCAGTCATTTTTTCACTTTTCAAAAATCCAAAACCTAAGAGGCGATTTTCCAAACAACTTTTCTTCTCCAAAACGATTGGTAAGTGATTTCTAACTTAATTTCTTTATTCTTTGACAACTTTTAACATGATTTCAAATTCAAATCAAAGATTTTCACGGGGGAAATTGGGTGTTTTGGGTAGAACCTAGGTTTTCTACAAATTGAGAAGTTGGACCTCAATTTGAGGTCCGATTTCAAAACAAATCATATATTTGGATTCGAGGGAGAATGAGTAACCGGGTTGGTCCGAACCTCGAGTTTCGACCACGTGGGTCCGGGGGTGTTTTTGACCATTTTGGGAAAAACCTTGTAAAATTTATTTTCATGCATGGGGAGTGATTCATTTAGTAATTATTAATGTGATTAAGTAACTTATGACTAGATTCGAGCGGATTGGTGGTGGAATCAAGAGGTAAAGCTATACTAGAAGCGTGAGTTGAGTTTGGAGCATTCGAGGTAAGTGTTTGTTCTAACTTTGGCTTGAGGGAATAGGATTAGGATGTTATTTGCTACTTGCTAATGTGGAATACGGTGTATAGGCATGGTGACGGTTATCTATGCACCGGAGTCTAGCATGATCGTGAGTCTTAATTGCTTTTAATTTGAATAACGTGTCACAATCTCCTTGTTTATTTGATGAGTTTCATATAATGTGAACGGTTGAGGTAAAATTGTGATTGGTGTACTTTTGGAGCGTTAGCTCAAACATGAATGTGTTAGTTGAGGAAGAAGGGATTTAAAAAGAGAATGTGTTGTGATTACTCCCTTGCCAGGATGTGTAAACCGATATATATACTCTCCCTTGTCAGAATATTTTGGGCTGTTAGTTGTACCCTTGCCGGGTTAGAGTGATATGTTGTTGATTTCCCCTAATGGGACTCTCCTTACAAAATCAGATGTTTCCAATTAGATTATGGGATCGTGTGGCACGCCGTCCACTTATATATGATATTATGGGATCGTGTGGCACGTCGTCCACTTATATATGATATTATGGGATCGTGTGGCACGTCGTCCACTTATATATGATATTATGGGATCGTGTGGCACGTCGTCCACTTATATATGATATTATGGGATCGTGTGGCACGCCGTCCACTTATATATGATATTATGGGATCGTGTGGCACGCCGTTCACGTATGATTTTACGAAATGGGATCGAGTGGTACGCCTACCACAAATTAGAGTGATTATTGGTTATTGGCCTCCGTTGCCGGTGACATATTGCGCACTGTGATAAAGATGAAATAGGAACGAGTGGTACGCCTACCACGTGGTATATGAAAATTGGGATCGTGTGGCACGCCGTCCACTTATATATGATATTATGGGATCGTGTGGCACGCCGTCCACTATATATATATATATATATATATATTATGGAAACCGGAGTTTCTTCTGTTTATTTCCGATATTTCATTTTTATCTGTTACTTCCCGATAGCATGTCCCCTCCCAGCTTTACTTTGTATTATCTTGTTATTATTTTCTTGCACTTGTTATATATATCTGTACAAGTTAATTGTGGTAGGTCCTGTCTAGCCTCATCACTACTTCGTCGGGGTTAGGCCAGACACTTACCAGCACATGGGGTCGGTTGTGATGATGCTACACTCTGTGCATTTTTGTGCACAGATCAGGGAGCAGCTTTCGGACCACAGCAGTAGGACTTCTGGGAGCTATCTTCAGTCCAGGAACTCTCAAGGTAGCCTAGCTGGCGTTCGCAGGCCGAAGTCCCTTTCCATATTTTTCGTTTGTTCATCATGTATCAGACAAATATGATGTATTTCCTTTCAGACATTGTTTGTAGTATTCTGTAGTAGTCCGTGAGCTAGTGACACCAGACCTTGGGTAGTGATGTGTATTAAACTTCCGCACTTTTGGTTTTCAGTTGCTTTAGATTTAAAGTCTTCCGCTTAAATTTTGTCTCGTTTATTATATTATTTGAAAGAAAGCAGGAAAGGTGTTTTAAATATTTGGCTTGCCTAGCTCCGATAGTAGGCGCCATCACGACACCCGATGGTGGAAAATTCGGGTTGTGACAATGTCAGTGAATTCTTTGTTGTTTTTTGAGTTCAAGTAAAGCTAATGGAAGCTATTCAAGCTTTATAGTCATATTTTTCTTTTGTTTTTTCTCCTTTAAATACGTAGACCATGGTAAGTCCTTATTAATAAAAGAAATCATATGCAAAGAGATATGAATCCGGCCGTAAATTATAAAGTTGCACTAACCAAAGGTCACTCTTTTATTGAACTTGGATGAAATCTGCAAGCCTGGAAAGAAAATATCCTCAAAACCAATTATGTCATAGCCATAATAAGAATTAGAGGATTAGATAGTCGAGAACTCTTAGAAGCTATAGAAAATTCGAAAAAGCAAAGTCATATTCACACCATACAGTTCAAAGAAAATCACACTAAAACTATTTAAGAAATAGAAGATTATCACAAAGAACAAACAACATGGGACATAAGCAAAGTCTGAAGTGATGAAAAGAACCGATGGAAGAAGAAGATGAACACACAATTAATCAGCAGAAATCAATCTGGATAAAAGAAAAACAAAATTGTTCTCATTATTACATAGCAAAGGAAAATTAAGCATTCATATTTACCCACAAATATTACTATAGTACAATCCTCTATATAGGAGATAACAATTAACATTGATAATTGACCTATAAAATATGTTGCACTTCAAAATCCTCTTGCGTTTCTTTCATGGATTATGATTGTCTTAATTGATCAATGTCAGGCCAATAACAATATAGACCAGACAAGCCAAGTCCGATAACATACAATATGCAATTTGAAGCAATAATTTGATACTTGAAACTAACCAAAATATTTGAGGGAAAAAAAGAGGTGTAGCCATACAGGTTGAGAGTCACAAATCCTACAACATGACGAACTACAAAAAAATATTAGTAAAGACTAAAGAGTAAGCACAAGATATCATTCCATTATCCCAAAAAGAATATGTAAGCGGCTTCCGTTTATTCAGTTTGATCTTCGTGACTTGATGAAACTAAATCTATCTGGCAGAAACCCAGAATATTGGAAACAGACACAGGAAATACACACCAAATAAATCTCAAAAATAAGAAAGAGATAAGCAAATCACAAAATCAGAGAGAAGCAATTTATCTCTAGCAATAGTAGAAATAAGAGAAACAAAAATTCAAGGAAACATTTAAAATATTAAAGAGCAAACAAAAAATTTTACCTTGGGAGATGTGAGGAAGAAGAGGTAAAGAAGAAGACACTTTAAGGGAAGAGGAGATTTGCGAAAAGGAGGAAGAGAAGAGCCTTTTAGGAGTAAAAGACGCGATCGTTTCTTCTGCAGGAAAAGGGCGTTTTTTTGCAGCGACTGTTGATTTTTTTATTTTTATTGGAACGCTTTTTTTCATTATTTTTAAAAGGTAAAATATCAAAAAAAATGGCAATAAAAATAAAATGTCAATGCTGGGCTAAGAGAGGTGCCACATCAATGTGGAAATACGAGCAGCATCTATAAATGAGACGTTTCTTATTCTTATGCTATAGATTTCAAACATGAACATGATATAAACGACTTTTAAGTGAGAAAAAAGAAGTTAACAAAAACTAACACTTATAAGAGTCTGTTTGGAAAGCTACCGTGTAATTAGAATTAGTGTAGTTACTAGGGTAGTAATTACACAATCTAGTAATTACTTAGTTGTGTAATTACGACAACCTGTTTGTTTGTCATAGTGTAATTACAGTGTAATTACAAGTTTACTGTTTGGTTGCCCAAGTATAATTACAAAGTTAGATTAAATTTTAAATTAAATAATTATCAAAACTTAAAAGTTAATATAATAAATATATGCCTATAAATTTTTATAAGTATAAATGATATTATATTTGGTATTTAAGATGTATATTTTTCGTGAATACATTAATAAGTAATCATATATTTATAAATAATATTGTAAAAATAACTTTTATATATATTTTAAAATAATAATATTTAGTTTAGATACTTACAAAAATTAAAAATATACGTTTTGTAAGAACATCATGGAATTCATTTTTGATAAAATAAATTAATAGTTATTAATATAATTTCATAACATTATTCAAATATTTGACAAAATTGATCTATCAATTCTAACTAAAAAATGAACAACATGCGACGTAAGTCAATACTACTAAAACAAGTAAATTGGAACCATGAATATAACACAATTTCAAAATCCAAAAAAAATAAATTATTTAGCATATGTCAAATTCCAACATAATAATAGTAAGTTCCACTATAACTTTAGATTAGGAAACATAATAAGTTTATAGCCACATTCAACAATGAAATTCCACTTTAATTATATCACTCATTACATGAAAAGTTTGTAAATGACTCATTATTTATAATATTGGGAGGTGTAGTTTCAAAAAATAGGATAATAAAATAAATAAAAAATAAAAATATAAGCAATTACATGAAATAACAAGAAGTAAAGGAAGAGAAATAAAAGATAAATAATGTACAAAGAAAAATATATTTTAAAATTTTAAAAGAAATTAAAAAGTAAAAATAAAATTAAAAAATTAAAATAATAGAAATAAAAAGTTATAAAGAAAATAAATAAAAATAAAAATAATAAAAAGGAAAGAAAATAAAAAATAACCTTGTAATTACACAGTGTAATTACCACTAATTCTCACCTCCCCTTGAGAATTGGAGAGTGTAATTACACCCCTCCAGTTACACCCAATTCCATGCTGACCAAGTAATTACTTGGCCAAACAAACATGCCAAACTGTGTAATTACACCTAATTACACCCAAATCCAATTTTTATGTGGCTTTCCAAACAGGCACTAAATGTACTTTTACAATACCTTTTGCATGTAAGTCTATACAGAGCTAGATGTTAATTGTTGATGTATAACTTAAAATACATTGGTGACTTCTGTATTAGAATTAGAAATTAGCATATAGTGGAATCAGCAATTAAACATAAAAATATGCTGTAAAATTTAACTTCTAAAATTGAAATCACAATATCTCATTTTTAGTGTTAAAAAGGATTAAGATAGCGTTTGGCCATAGATTCCCAAATTTGTTTTGAAAAATCTGATTTGGGTGAAATTTGATTTGAAAATGAAAATGTGTTTGGACATACGTTTTCAAAACATATTTCCCAAATTTATTTTGGAAAAACATGTGTATTATTAAGGATTTGGCCCAAAACAAGCTATTTGGGATTTGGAATTTTGCCAAAATATAAGCAAAATCTATAGCCAAATATGTGTTTGTCAAATAAAACCCAAATTTATTTTGGCAAAATCTATGGCCAAAAGGTCCTAAGACTTTGTTTCATATAATACGGGTATGATTCTTCGGAAGGAAATTACGTGGAATGACGTATCTTTTGAGTGTGTTTGTTCTGTTATCACCGATTTTACGATTTTCAGTTGTTTATAATTTAGAACTAGCTGAATATTTTTGTCATATGAGCATAGGAATGGTTTAGTAATTTCTTTGTAAATTCTTCATATTTATATTGTTGAGAAACTTTGCAAGGATTCTAAACACAGAAGTTGAGGTTGCGAAGAACTGAAACTTTCTACCGTTAATTACTTGGACAATTTTTCTCAGACGACGTTTTTCCTCCTTTTAATATTTGGGCACTTGATGTAAGAAGCGTTGTAAATTTTGTTTAATGATCTATGCATATAAATTTTTTTATTGATAAATGCGGAAAATTAAGTACGCAGGTAGATAGAAATAATAATAATAATAATAATAATAATAATAATTAGAAACTATCACTCTTAAACTTTATTCCTTTTTGTTAATGTTTTCTAAATGCCCTAAATATTAAACTAAATTCTTCAACTAAGTTGGATAAAATTGTAATATCCAAGACCTTCAATGTATACTAAATCCTTTAAATTTGGGTCTTCTTTGTCCGTTTGGCAACTTAATAAATTTTTGACGAGAAGTAGAGTTTTTATATGAACATTACTTCTTTGATGCCTTCAATGCCACTAAAAGCCGAGTAGCCAAAAAAAGGTCAATATTAGATGCTTTTTAATCCCGTGTTAAGTATAAAACTTTCATCCTACCTAAAACTTTCACTTTTTTCTTCATAAACGAACAAATAGTTGGAAGTTGTTATAAATAGAATTTTATTTATGGTAAATGTTTATATTTAGAGAGATTCTAGGGTTTATTACTTGATGGTTAAGTCACCTTCTCTCTATAAATAGAAGGTTCTATTCCATTGTAATTCATATCAAAGTCAATAAGAATTCTTTCTCCCTACTTTTCTCTGCAATACTCTTCTTCTTTTATAGCTCATAACACGTTATCAGCATGAGACTCTAACCATTTGAGTAGAAGCTTTGGGATTGAGCATAATTATTGTCAATTGTTCCATGAACTTCCTTCATGATTAAATTCTGGATTTAAGGTATGTATATTACCGTATTTTTCTCTTTTATTCTATAATTTGATTTTAAATACAAGCAAAGAAAATAAATTTTGATTATAACTCTAATGGAGTTAGTAAGAAATTATAACCACTCAAAGTGGTAAAATTTCTATGTCTTGCCATGATCAAATTCATGTATGATTGTGGGCAAAGAATTAAAAAGTCGTTCCATTGAATTTGCATCATTCTCATTCCTTTAAGAGAATGTGATGGCAATATGTGATAAGTTTGAAATAAGATAAAATTATTACCGTGAAGGTATCAATGGATGTGGACGTGGCAATAGACGAAATTATAATCGTCATCATTGTGATAATGAGAATAATAAGGATTCTCAAAACAATCCTTTACTTTGTGAAAGTAATATCTACCATCGATTTGACATGAGATTTTATAAAGTACATATAGATAATTATGGTCTATTCATGATGTGAATGTGACAACATCTGATTTATGAATACATATTCATTCTTGGAAGAATATGAATGTGCTATTGGCATTGAGTATACCACACTCACCTCTATAAGGAGGTTTGAGATGATATAAGAAAATAATATCATTATTAGGGCATAAATGGTCATTGGTCACGTACTTATTATACGCCAAAATATTTTGGCATTGTGATTATTAAATACAACGGTAATGCTTTGACCATAACCATAATGGTATAACTTTCTCTTTAAAAGAGATATTCACCATATGGATGTTGATGAATATGTGGTAGTACAAAATTAATTGAGAACTCTACAAGAGTCAATTATACTATTTTGGAGAAATACAATCGATTACCAATAAGGTATTGTGTTGTAGTAAGTCTCAAAGAAACTTATTCAGTTTCCAAAGTATACGCGAAAGCGGTTGATTATATTGAGACTATAAATAAAGGAAAGATTTAATATCTTCTATTACTACAACTTGTAGCGGGATAATATGTATGTGAAAAACTACCCACTTTATTCTCCAATTTGTACTACATAAATAAAAGAATGCCACAATAAAGTGGATGTTTATTGATATAAAAACTCATATCATAATAAACTTGGAGTTTATTGATAATACACATGTCATGTGTAAACCTGAAGTTTATCAATATTGATAATTTATCCAGTTGGCATAATTGATTTAGCCATGATGTGTAAAAATAAAAGAGAATTCACGTGGGTAAATATTAAAGAACTAGAAAGTTCTTTACGAATTCTCTTACATCGCTTGTTCTTATTAATTAATAGACCAACTAAAATTGGGATTGAATCCCATGAATGCTGGAAATATCAAAGGTGAATATGGGCTCATTCACCTACCATGTATACTACATAAGATGTATCTATGAGATGGTTATATGTGCAATTATTATTAACCCGCAACATGGTGTTTTGCGAGGTAACTTGCTCAATAATTTAATTTCGAGCATAATTTCTAAATTTTCTATTCAAGAAGTTCATCTTGATAAGTTGGTTTACATCACAGTTAGTTTAGCAAAATAATTTATTGAGTGCCTCCATTTAATAGCTAAACTAGTTCTTATGATAACAAAGTTATATATATACATATATATCAGTTTGATATACGTTATATACGAAAGTATATTACATTCTCCCCTCACAAGTGGTTTAGGGTCAGGAACCAAATAATTTTATCTTATTATTATTGATATGTGGTGTATATTTTGATAAACACCATAATGTACAAAGATGAGTTCTCAAAGTTGAGGAAACAAGTTAGTTTTTCTAACACGAGGGGGAGATATGATAAACAATTGAGAAAAAGTTACGTGGAATGAATTATCATTTGTACATTTAGATCCTCGAATAAGAGAATATGAACTTGAAGTTCATAAAAAGATAATTCATTTGTAATATATTGCAAAGCATGCCAGTCGCATTTGCTGATCTAAAGAAAGTAACTATATTCTCATTGGTAATGCTCATATTAAGTCCTAGAAGGACAAGGTCTATGGTACTCTTAAAGCGTATAGACAGATCGGTTTCAAATAAACTTCTTGATAAAGAAGATGAACAAATGATCATAATAAAGGAGGCAAGTGATCTAGAAGATTACATGACATAACACTTCATAAAATCTCAGGAGAGGTTTAGGTACATAAAAATATGAATGAAGAGATCTCTATGTTATGTCTTTATGAAAAAATGTTGGAATCGATATAAAATGTTCGTCAACGACATCTATGATAACGCTAAATATAGATGAGAATCTTAAGTCTTTCGCCTACAGACACAAAAATATTGGCCAAATGGAAGAGACACAATTCGAATAGAATTGGTTTCATATGAAAGACAAGTATTTGGACCTGCAGTTCAAACACTTGAAAGTATAAAGTCATTGGTATATGCAATCAGTTTTCGATATCTTATATGTCTAGCATGACATGAAAACTTGATATGCATCTAAAGTCTTTTTAGATTGCTTATATGACTTAACTTATATGACAATCCATGAAGGATTTAAGTCGCTTAAAGCATATACAATTCTTGATCCTTAAGTACCACTTTCTTAGTGCAATTTGTGCACATTTGTATCTTGCTATAACTATAAGCTTGATAATGTGATAGCGAGGATTTTCAAGGTGCAACATATTCATTGGAGTTAATATGGCTGATTTATTCACCAAAACCCTGCCGATGTCAACCTTCAAGAAGCTAGTGCACAAGATTGGAATGCGAAGGCTCAAGGATGTGAATTGATGCTCTCATCAATAGGAGTTAATACGCGTTGCACTCTTTTTCCCTTACAAGGTTTTGTCCCACTGGGTTTTCCTTGCAAGGTTTTTAACGAGGCAACCAAAAGGCGTATTGTTAGATATTTGTACTCGTTTTCCTTCACTAGAATTTTTTCCCACTGGATTTTATTTTAGCCAAGGTTTTAACGAGGTACATTATCTGTTGAATAGACATTCAAGGGGGAGTGTTATTAATAGAATTTTATTTACGGTGAATGTCTATATTTAGAGAGATTCTAGGGTTTATTACTTGGTAGTTAAGTCACCCTCTCCCTATAAATAGAGGGTTCTATTCTATTGTAATTCATATCAAAGTCAATAAGAATTTTCTCTCCCTACTTTTATCTGCAATACTCTTCTTCTTGTATTATTTCATAACAGAAGTAGATTTCCTGATATCAAACTTACCTAGATTTCTTTTTCTACCGACATATCACTTGATTGAGTCTGCCACGCGTACATGTGTGGAGACAGTGTATACGGGTGAACTCGGGGTTAGCGCACACCCCGACTTTCCGGTAAGTCAAAAGAAGCAAGAGTCTGAATGTATGAGATCGAGACCAAAGCTGGGAACTCTTTGGATCGAGGCTGGAACAGAGTACTCGCCACCAAACTTGATAAGACAACATTCCTCGAACCCAGAACGAGCTCCAAAACCTCGGAAAGCACTACAAACAGTTGCACACGACTAACAGAGGGTCGTGATATCCGCACCCAACCGGATATTACGGTGCGGATCTCGCCCGATGTCGGTAGCATATCAGTAATTGACGAGAAAGGAGGATTTTTACCTTTTTCGAATGGTACTAGGGATGAAACTCTCCTACTATATAAAGAGGAAGCCTTTTATTCAATAGAGACACTATAACATGCATATCAAGACAATACAAATGTATTTCTCTGCTTTCTATCTATTGAAAATTTATTATTTTGACATAGTTCTTCATATACATTTGGATTCAAATCGAGGGCCCGGTCGAGGACAAAACTATTGTTCAGCTAAAATCTGAGCCCGACCTTAATGTCACAACTCGTTTGGTTATTCATTTTATCTTTAATTCGTTTATCTAATATTCTTGATTGCTTGTTTTGAATCAATCCACATATCCTTAAAATCGCGTCCAAATTTAATTGTTATCCATTTTAAAGGTAAACAGTTTGGCGCCCACCGTGGGGTTAAGGATAATAGTAGTGGTTTGATATAAATCTCCATAACACACTCTATTTTACACTTGTTCTTTAAGGTTTCAATTTCAGGTCAGCTTAAAAATATCAAATTCTCAGTCTGCTCACTTGAACGTTGAGCCTGGTCTGGCCATCATGGCGAAAACAACAATTTGGTGCCTAGTAACGAGGTGCCCCTACTGATCCCAATGGAGTCCCAGTTGCAAACCCAGTCAATGCTAACTCGTAGGTGGTCATCGACGCTAACCTGCCTACCGATCCCGAGAACAGTGTTTGCGGAGGAGCCCAACTAACGGCTCGAGGAGCACCCGCAAGCGAAGGCGACGGGCTTAGCCTACGGTTAATCTTCGAAATGTTGCAGGCTCAACAGGCGACGATAGTGCAACTGCAAAATCAAAGCTACGCCCCCAGCAGAGTTGAGCCCTAACCATCCTGGGAAAACACCCAAAGAAATGAGCAAAGCACCAAAAGACCGTGTGAAGCTGAGTCCGGTGTCAGTCCCGAAGTAATGAAAATGCTTGAAGCATTAACGAAACGGGTGGAATCAGGTGAAATAATTGAGGCAAACGACAAAAAAGTGGAGACATATAATTCTAGGGTCGATCAAATCCCAAGCGCACCCCAGATATAAAAAGGTCCGGATTCCAAGAAATTTTGTCCAAAAGCCTTTCCCTCAGAACGCGGCACAAAAGCCAATCCTGAAGAGGTTTCGTATGCCCAATATTCCAAAATATAATGGAACCACGGATCCGAATGAGTATGTGACCTCCTACACATGCGCCATCAAAGGCAACGACTTGGAAGACGATGAAATCGAGTTAGTGTTGTTAAAGAAGTTCGGGGAAACTCTATCAAAATGAGCAATGATATGGTACCACAACTTACCTCCCAAATTTTATTGACTCATTCGCCATGCTCGCAGATGCTTTTATGAAGGCTCATGCCGAGGCCATCAAGGTCGAGACCAAAAAATCGGACATTTTCAATGTTAAGCAAAGAGAAAACGAGATGCTCAGGGAGTTCGTATAAAGGTTCCAAAGGGAACAGATGGACTTGCCTCTGGTTGCGGATGATTGGGCCGTTCATGAATTAACTCAAGGACTTAACCACCGGAGCTCCTTGGCTTCGCAGTAGCTTAAACAAAATTTGGTAGAGTACCCGGCGACAACTTGGGCCGACGTCCACAATATGTACTAGTCAAAAATTAGAGTCAAGGACGATCAACTTGGAGCCCCTTCTGGGTCTGTTTATCCTATTAGAACCGACAACAGGTCTAAGAGAGTCGTTGATCATGAATTAAGTCCGGTCCGAGATCGATATTAACCATAAAGTACAGATCAAAGGGGAAACGGGTCCGGGTGCAACTCTACAAGGAACGAAAAGAGAAGCGATCGAGGGCCCAATAGCTGAGGTCTAATGAGAAAAAATGGTTTCGACAAACCGCTCGGGGTAAGGGAAGCACCAAGATTATCAGAGTATAAACTTCAAAGTTTGCAGCCAACATCGTATTAGCCATTGGGCGCATCAAAGAAACCAAGTGGCATCTATTGCATCCTATTTTGCACCAGTCAAAACAAGATTTAACTTGTGGTTTCTATGTTGTTGATGAAAGAGAGTCGCCACCTAATATTTAAAGGTATACTAGGATAACTATTTAATTACTAAGTCATATTAGTTATTAGTCTGCTAACCGGTGAGATTATGAGTAAGAGTTCTTGTTCTTTTAAGGGGAAGGTGTTAGGAACCCCTTAAAATCTACCTGAGGTAACACCATAGGACTTAGACTAGATTTGGAATCAATTATTTGTACTATACCTTAACTAGTGTTCTAAAGCTTACCATATATTAGGGCATAATTCCTATGAGGAAAGAGTGTAGTTTTAAAGGATGGATTTAAATAGGAGTCTTAGAAAAAAAATGATGTTAGTGCATATATATACTTAAAAGAGCTTAAGGTATATATGATGTTTGTATAAAAACATGTGAAAAGAAGAGCTAAGTTAGAAAACGTTTTGTCTTTCAAGAAGTATGGAGGTTTATATTACTCTAGAAAAATAATACGAAAGTGAGCCTACGATATACCTTAGCTTTTAAACATTTGAAGGGAACCGTTTGAAAATCTGTACTTGAGGCGGCAACACCTTATTTTCGAAATGAATTGATTTCCCTTTAGAAGGTTAAACTTGCGTTTCAAATCTGATTTTCCCTTTTGAAAGAGGAGTTGTCGTCTCTTACTAAGCTTTTGGGCTTCAAATCCTTTTAAGAAAGGTTAGCAAAGTATAGTGGATTAATAGTGCAAACAACTTATGATTAGTGAACGGGAGATCAGTTACTAACTAATACTTCTTTTAATCATATATTCTTTAAGACTTGGCTAAGTTTTATATGACTTAAGATAAAAAGTAAAGCATTCAATTGAATATATAATTGTTGTATACATGTGCGATAAAACAACAACAAGAACGTAGCAAAATGCGACAAGGCATTAAGGCTAAGACAATGAAATAGTAAATAATAAGGAGTTTAAAGGAGAGGATTGGACTCTGGTATTTGGGCCTCAAAGAGGCAGGCCTAACAGTAATAGGCACGGGTGACAACTGACTTCGAATTTCCAAAGAACACATCAATGCTGGATTTGGGCCTGAGTTCCTTAAGAACTCAACAGGCCCAAACAAATGTACATATAAAAAAGAGAAGGTCATTAGATACATATTCTGTATATTCAATCATGCATGAAACACATAAGTAAATGATTGGAGCAAAATATAACAAACTACCAATACTCAAATACTATGAGAACTTATACTAATGTGGCGGTTATATTTGGTAAATAATTTACATTGAAAATCTTTTGTTGTCATTAGACACTAAACCCAAAGAGAATAACATGCGTCAGCGAATTAAGGGCTAAATAGAGAGTTCCACTCCAGGACGATGCCCTATTTGAATCCCCCGACACTTCAAAGTTCCCAAAGGTCTCAAGGCCCAGGGCAATGCCTGTGCCGGGGAGAGCAGTCCAACCTAGAGTTAAACTCTACTCCCAAATACTCCTAACCACTAATGACTCATTTTTCTCCATAGGTTTAAGTGCCAATGAGGCTTTTTAAATGCGAACCAATTACCATAATACCCTCTACCACAAAAGTATACTTCTTTCTTAGTAGAATAACATAAGGACACAGAAACAGTTTCATTTATTTATAACTATATTTCTTACTAAGTGAATAAAACACACATTAAACAAGTCTGAAGGTCAGGTTCCAAACACACATAGAGGTAGGAACACCATAATGTTACTGCTAAAGAAAAAAACACCTGGGATCACATTTTCAGCATAGATAAAGAGCACACAGTTCAGATATGCAACAACCTAGAAATAAGATGCCTCTATCCTAGCAGACTAATCACAGATTGGTTAGCTTAGGTCTTGCCACTAGCACACACATAGGTTAACAATACTACTTGGAACTCTTTAAAACATCAACAAAGGTTCAGAGAAACAGTCATAGTTAGCAACCTCTACAGGTGTTATTAAAGATACCAGAATATAATCATAATTCTTAGCATGACTACAAGTTTACAGATTCAAACATTGAATTCCTAAAGGTACTTAACAGGATCACATATTATCAATCTTACTTCATTTTGTAATTGACAGTAGAACCACATCTTTATAAAAACACTAACCTTATATTGAAATAGGTAAACTATTATGTCCAAGTAGTAGAAATAAGAAGTTTCTCTTAGGATTTACAAACCAGGTTCAGTTTAGATTAGTAGGGAAAGAGAGGACTGAGTGCAGTTTCAAAATAATGTACATGAATATGAAATCATGAAGACAAACAGAGGTACATGCAGCATTTTCATTCAACTACACAGATTTTTCAAATAAGGTCAGGATCTTACAAAAAGTAGGATGAGTTTCATTCATTATGAGACCAGGTCAACAATGTAAAAAAGGGAGTTAAAGACAAGGAAGATCTTATACCAAACAGGTTTAATCCAGTTGTACAGACTAAGATTAACATTTAAACATGATGTAGTTATACTCAACTTGTAAAACAGCTATCATTCAACTATAGCAAACACGACTATAACATATTTTATGAAAGATAACTTGATCATAATAGGATATATGCAGAATGGTTACTGCTGTTCATAGGAGTTCACCTTGGTGAGATTATTTCATACAAAGAGACTTAGAGATGTAACCAACGGTTATACACAGGCAAAAGACTCTCATAATAATGACTCAGAAGCTGCCCCTAGAGTTAACAAATACTTATTCAAAGAAGGGGAGCAATTAAACACTTAAACTTCACATGCTTAAACTAAATGATGAAGGATTAAACTACGAGAATTCATGTTTGTTCTAGTTAGAATTATTAAACAACAACCTCGACTACAGAATAACGGAATGCAAGAAATAGTGTGGTATGGGTAGACATCACAGCAAAGTCATTAAAGAAAATCTGAAGTCTAGGCAAATATGAGAAGTTATTAAGGCGTATTAAGGAAACTTAATCATGTAGACTATTTGGATTCAGAATGAAAGTCATTAAGGTCACATAGCAACTCAATTGATACCAATTAGAGATACTAAAAAAGCATGACAGATGAGCACAAATTAACAACACATCATCATGAACTGGAAATCATATTTATACACTAATGACGAATATCATAAACGAACACAATTAATAAAAGACAATAGCATGTTCGTGATATTCAAATAAGACAATCAAAAGAGAAAATGTGGTGGTGTACTGACCTTTGCTAGGTCAGCAGACCAAACAGGAATTCAATTTAAATTGCCTAGGAGCCAAAGCCTCAAGCTTGAGCAGCGAAAGAACTCAGAAACGAAAGAGAATCAAAAATTAGTAAGGAACCTAAAACTTTTTAAATGAAATCTTAGTGTTGCTTTCTTTCTCTGTCACG
This sequence comes from Nicotiana tabacum, assembly GCF_000715075.1. Lineage (NCBI taxonomy): Eukaryota > Viridiplantae > Streptophyta > Magnoliopsida > Solanales > Solanaceae > Nicotiana > Nicotiana tabacum. The sequence continues at coordinate 43,325,479 of NC_134080.1, read as the reverse complement.
ACCCTAAAACGGACCCGGTCATGATGGTGTCTATCGTGAAACTAGGCCAGCCGACACAAACCTCAAAACCAACCAAACAATTATAATAAGTCATTTAATAAGCTAAAATCCCAAAATATAAGTTAAAGTAGACAATGCAGAAATAAAACATAACCCGACATCGGGGTGTCACTAGTCATGAGCAACTATAACTCGTCTAGGAATATGAAAAGACAACATAGTCTGAAACAAAGCTAAAACAAAGTTGAATAAGATAGGAAGGAGAAATACTGGGATGCGAACGCCAAGCAGCTACCTAGTCAACTCTGAAAGCCTGTTGGAAGACAAATCGACACTCGTTAGTGTGTCCCGAGACTTCTGGATCTGCACACAGGGTGTAGGGAGTAATGTGAGTACGCCAACTCAGTAAGTAATAAAATTAAAGGCAGTTGAGTAGTAAGAAAATACGTAAACCACAGCATAACGCTACAGCAAAATAGTATAAGTCCAGAACAATGCAGTAAAGCAGTAAAACACGTGAAAACATCTCAGTTCAACAAAACTTTTTTTTTAAAACATCTTTCAATAGTTTCAAATGAGTGGTGAAAACAGTGAGAAAATGATAGAAAAGTAAACAGCTCCTCAGGCAAAACATATACCACAACCACCCCTCGGGTAAAATATCAACAGAACCAGCCTCTCGGGCTACCTCACAATCACTCGTATCAGCCCCTCGGGCAATAACATGAAATAGCAATAGCCCCTCGGGCAATATCACATCTCACACTGGGTACCCGCGCTCATTGGGGGTGTTCAGACTTCGGAGGGGCTCCTACAGCCCAAGCGCTATAACAAGCCATCTCGCGACATAATCAAACCGGCCCTCGTCCTCATAATAAGCCACCTCGTAGCATAACAAATCAGGACCTCGGCCTCAAAATCATGAATCAGTACAACTTGTTGTGGCGTATAACCCGATCCCATAATATCCTCACAACACAGGACCTCGGCCTCACTCAGTCAGAAATCCCTCAAGCCACTCGGGCAATAGTAAAACATGATGCTCAGCCCAAAATATCATTTAAAATGTCAAAACGGAGAAAATATGACTGTGTTATGAAAACAGTAGAATACAGCATGACCGAGTACAAATATAAAGTCAAAACAGTGAGGAATAGTAGTAAAAATCCCCTAAGGGTCCAAAACAATTGGCACGAGGCCCAAATATGTCATTCAGCTCAAAACATGATAATACTTTCCAAAACACGATGATATCAAACAGTTTTCGATCAAATACGTGACTTAACAGTCATACAGCGGACTAAGTCATAGTCCCCAATGGTGCATGACCCCACACTCATTATCTAGCGTGTGCGTTACCTCAAAGTAGCATAACGATGTGAAATCTGGGGTTTCATACCCTAAGGACAATATTTACAATCATTACTTACCTCAATCCGGTCCAAACTCTAGCCCGTGATGCCTTTGCCTCTTGACTTGGCCTCCGGATACTTCAAATCTAACCAAAAATAGAGTTATACCATCAAAATATGCTAAGGGAACAAAGCCCACTCAAAAATAACCAATTTATATTAAAAATCCCGAAATTAGCCAAACCCCACCCCTGAACCCACGTCTCGGATTCCGATAAAAATCACAAAATTAGAATCCTTACACTCTCACGAGTTCATACATATCAAATACATCAAAATCCGTCCACAAATGACCCCTCAAATCCTCAAATCAATGTCTCCAATTTCAAGCCCTAACTCCCCAATTTTAGGCTTTAGATTCCACAAATTTCATGTTTAAACCAGTAAGAATCAACATAGGATCAAGTTTTAGGTTCAATAATCTTACCTCAAAGAAGTTCTCTTGAATTCCCTCTTCAATTTCCCCCAAGAAGCTTCAAAACTAACTCAAAAATGGTGAACTATGGCCAGAAATCGCGAAAATGGCTTTTGAAACATTCTGCCTAGCGATTTAAAATTCCTTCACCGCGATCGCAGAAATAGCCCTGCGATCGCGAATCACAAATGATGACTGGTCCCATTTAACTCTACGCGATCGCGAACACCTCCACGCGATCGCGAAGCACTGTCTTTACAAACTCACGCGATCGCGGCCTCTCCCATGCGATCGTATAGAACAACCTGCCTACTCCTCACCAGCTCCTTTCCTTCTACGCGAACGCGACCATGACCCCGCGTTCGCGAACAACAACTTCACAGCCAAACGCGATCGCGCCCTTACCTATGTTATCACGTAGAACAAATATCACCCCTGCTCGACCGAGCCTACGCGATCGCAGGCCATTCTACGCGATCGCGAAGAACAAAAATGCCTGCAACAGAACTGAAGAAAATCTGCAACTTTTCAAACATGAATTTGATCTGTTTAACCACCTGAAACTCACCCGAAGCCCTCGGAACCTCAACCAAACATGACAACACATCCCATAACATCATTCAAACTTGTTCCAACCCTCGGAACACTCAAAACAACATCAAAACATTAAATCATCATCGGATTCAAGCCTAAAAATTCCAAAAACTTCCAAATTCCGCTTTCGATCAAAAAGTCTATCAAACCTCGTTCAAATGACCTGAATTTTTGCACACACGTCACAAATGACACAACGAACCTACTCCAACTTCCGGAATTCCATTTCGACCCATGTATCAAAATCTCCGCTACCAACCGGAAAATGCCAAAATTCCAATTTCGTCAATTCAAGCCTAAATCTAATCCGGACCTCCAAAATACATTCCAATCACGCTCCTAAGTCCCAAATCACCTCTCGAAGCTATCCGGATCATAAAAACTAAATTCTGAGATCGTTTACTTACAAGTCAACTTTCTGTTGACTTTTCCAACTAAAAGGCCAACTTAATAGACTAAGTGTCTCATTTCTCTACAAAACCACTCCGAACCCAACCTAACCAACACGATGCGATGAAATACAGATGAAACGACCGGCTGGGTCATTACATCCTCGCTTTTTTCCTGGTCTGTTAGGTGAGAGCATTGAAGGTTCTATTTATAGTGCATTCAATGCCTTAGGGTTTTAAAGGATTCAAAATGATAAGGGAAAGTGACGAAGCTCATATGATGCAAGAAATGACTGAAAATTGAAGAAATCAGGGGAAAATCATGAGAAGATTTACCTAAGTGGGGAAGACTGGCCGTTGAAGGCAAACCCCATCGGTCAAAGCTCTAATGTCCAGAGGTCATTGCATTTGACCTCTGGACTTTGAATAATCACAATGAGGCTTTGAGATATGCTCATGCATGGTCCGATTTGACCGAGCACAAACGAAATCTGGAGACTTGATTTCACCTTTGAGTTTAGGGTTTCAAATTTGGAGTTTTTGAATCCAATTAGTGAAAATGGAAAGTGAATCATAGGCCTCATAGCCTTGGGACAAAGCAGATGATCTTCTGAGTTTGGATTTGAAAGAACGAAGATGAAACAGGTGCTTCTATTTTATTTTCCATGTTTTGGTGTTTCAGATTTGAAGAACAAAAGGGAAAGATCACCAGGATTCTTGGATGAGGAAACATGGAAGGACGATTTGATGAGGGATTTTGTAACTTTGCACTGATTTGTGCAAAGTTCCATGATTAATGGTGGTTGAAGGGATGAGAGAAAAGAGAGTTTTGGGAAAGATGGGCGGTCGGTCTTGGGAGAAAATAATTAGGGTTGGGTGGTGTCTCCAGGTTTAAAATGGGAGATGGAACGGGAGATGTTGGCTCATTTGATTAACGGCTCCGATTATTTTGAGAGTTAGGCATTAAAAAATGATTTTATGGAGAAAATTTGATGGCCGTTTGATTCTTGTGATCCAACAGCGGAGATAAAATGAGATGGGTTTTAAAACAAAATAGAAAAATGAGATTAATCCTGGTCGGTTGATGATATGAATCAACGGCCAGGATGGGTTGTGTTTCTTTTGTGAGGGGATGGGAAAGGCGACGTGGCATGCTGTGATTGGTTCTCATGGGTTAGGGCGGATTGCCAAAGTGGAAAGAGGGGTGTGGACTTGGACTGGGTCAGATATGATTGGGCTTAGGTATTGGGATGCAATTTTAAAGAATGGTCAATTTTTGTTTAATTGTACAATTGCAATTTTAGCCATTTAGTCTTTAACCTTCTTAAAATTAATTTAATTAAACTTAATTAATTTCCAATAAAAATTTAGTAAAATTACAAATATCAAATATACTATTAATTATTGTAATTAATTCTTTATAAAATACTTTGTTCTCTAAATTACAACACTAATTTTGAATTATTAACATAATAATTTAATTAATTAAAATTTTAAGAAGCAAATTGTTAAATTAATGATAAAACCCTCTACGACATATTTAAAGAATTATTTTAATAGTATTAAAATAGAAAGATATTTGTAATTACATAATACTAATACTAAGTGATTAATTTCAAACTAATATTTAATAAATTTTCAGAAATAGGTATTTATTGATAGAAAATACTTTCAAAATATTTATTGCAAATTATTAAGTGTAGGTAAATTAATTTTAAAAGAGAGGGTCAAAATTGACTATCAACAGGCTCGACCATTTCAGTCCGACCCTACCCAGAGAGATCCTAACACGATGTTTAAGTATCATGTTACTCTTGGTTACAGGACCAAGGACTGCCGACAATTGAGAGAAGAAGTTGCCCGGTTGTTTAATAACGGGCACCTCCAAGAATTTCTGAGTGATCGAGTCAAAAACCACTTCAGGAACAAGGAGTCCAACAAATAAACAGAATAAGAAAATCCTTAGCACGTCATCAACATGATTAATGGAGGGATCGATGTCCCCCAGGGGCCAATGATAAAGCGCACTAAAGTATCCATCACGAGGGAAAAATCGACTCGAGATACGTCCCGGAAGGAACCATTTGGTTCAGCGACGAGGATGCTGAGGGCATCGTACAACCTCGTAATGATGCACTGGTGATATCCATACTTATCAATAAATCTCGAATCAAACGTATGTTGATTGATCCAGGCAGTTCGTCCAACATCATCAAATCAAAGGTCGTAGAGCAGTTGGGGTTATAAGACCAAATAGTGTCGGCGGTCTGGGTGTTGAATGGATTTAACATGGCATGCAAAACTACTAAAGGTGAAATAACCCTGTAAGTGAACACCGTCGGGCTGATCCAAGATATAAAATTCTATGTGATCGAAGGGGATATAATATACAATGCCCTATTCGGAAGGCAATGGGTTTATAACATGAGGGCGGTACCATCAACCTTACACTAGCACTAAAGTTCCCTATGCCGGGAGGAATCAAAATAGTCTACGGAGAGCAGCCGACCGCAAAGGAAATGTATACAGGAAATGTTCGCAATCGACGAGTTGATCCTGGTGCCCATGGCCTCAACATCAAAGAACACGGAGCCGACCAAGAAGGAAGAAATTAAATAGCAATCACTAATACCGGTCCCGATCGAACCGAAAGAGCGAGGAGTAGATGAGGAGGATGATTACTGAGTTCCTAGATCGTTCATAGCTCTTGATGATTCTGATGCCACCAAATCAATGGCCGAGGAGCTGGAGCAAGTCATATTGATCGAACACTTACCCGATCAGAAGGTATACCTGGGCATGAGGTTAACTCCCGAGCTCAGGAAAAAACTTATTGAATTTCTTATATCTAACATAGATTGTTTCGCTTGGTCCTATCTTGACATAGTAGGGATCCCGCCGGAGGCAACCACTCATAAGCTGAGTTTGGACCCGGAGTTCCATCCGGTTAAGCACAAAAGGAAACCATAGTCCGAGGTCAAGCATACATGCATCAAGGACGGGGTATCTAAACTCCTTAAAATATGGTCTATTCGGGAAGTTAGATACCCAGACTGGTTAGCTAACGTAGTGGTAGTACCTAAAAAAGGAAATAAGTTGAGAATGTGTGTGGATTACAAAGATTTGAACAAGGCATGCCCTAAGGATTCTTTTTCTTTGCTTAACATCGATCGGATGATCGACACGACGGTCGGGCATGAGATACTCATCTTTCTTGATGCCTATTCTGGGTACAACCAAATTCGGATGGACCCGGGTGATCAAGAAAATACTTCCTTTATCACTAAATTTGGCATCTATTGTAACGACCCGACTGGTCGTTTTGCTTTTTAGAACTCCATCCCCCTAAATAAGACTTCACACGCTTCTTTTAACTAATTTATGACATGCAGGGATGGTTGGTTCGAAATTTGGAAGAGTTTGGGTTGAAATACGCACACTTGATTTCCTAAGATTTTCTTAAAAGGCGAAGTTTGACTTTGGTCAATATTTTTAGTAAACAGACCCGGACTTGTATTTTGACAGTTCTGAAGGGTCCGTAGGAAAATATGGGACCTGAGCGTATGCCCGGAATCGAATTCCGAGGTCCCTAGCCCGAGTAATGAATTTTTGTTAGAAATTGTTAAACCGAAATTTTAAGGATTTAATGAAATTAAATAATGCTTAATCATGTTGGTATCGGGCCCGTATATTGGTTTCGGAGCCTGGTACGTGTCCAATATAATGTTTAAGACTTGCACGCAAAATTTGGTGTCAACCGAGTAGTATAAGTACATTTCGGTGCGTTAGAAGTGAATTTAAGAACTTGAAGTTCATAAGTTGGATTCAATTGGTTTTAAGGGGTGATTCTTAGATTTGGCGTTGTTTCGGGCGTTCCGAGGGATCGAGCAAGTCCATTTTATGATTTCAAACTTGTCGGTATGTTCGGACGGGGCCGGGGGCCCCGAGCGTCAATCAGACGAGGCTCGATTGAAGTTGGAAAAATTGGCAAGGAGCTGAAGCTCCAGCTATCTATCATAACCTCACCTGCGGTTGGTCAGCCGCAGGTGCGAGACCGCAGATGCGGTCGACTCATCGCAGAAGCAAGCAAGGGGAAGAGCCCAAGAACTGCAGATGCGACTCTTTATCCGCAGAAGCGGTTTCGCAGGAGCGGTTCCAATGCCGCAGAAGCGGTCCCAGCCCCCTGGCCCAATTCTGAAGATGCGGCCCCCCTCTCGTAGAAGCGAGACCGCAGATGCGGTTCCCTAATCACAGGTGCGGAAATCGCTGAAGGCAGTGCCTTCATTTAATACGGGAATGTGTCATTTTTGACACATTTCCACCATTGTTTGGGCGATTTTGAAGCTTCCAAAGAGAGATATTCCACCTAGTATCTTGAGGTAAGTTCATCCTACTTATTTTTAGTTTAATATTTGAGTCTTGGGTAGATTAACACACAAGGATTAAGGAAAAATCATGGGGTTAGAGCAAAACCTAGGGTTTTGATAAAAGTTAGATTTAACCACGAAATTTGTTATGAAATGAAGTAGAAATCATATATTATTGATCCTTAGGTTATAAAGAACAACTTTCTTAAGAAAATTTTGGAATCCGGGCGCGTGGGCCCGGGGTAAGATTTTAGGGAACTTGTGATTTGGGTTGTGAAATTACTTTAATAGTTAGAATGCGAACTTGTGAGCTTGTATTGACTAGTTCCTACCTCGTTTAATTAATTTTGGATCGTTCGGCTCCAAATTGAGGGTTTAAGCACGTTCTTGGTATTGAAAGTACGCTTTGGAGCGAGGTAAGTCTCCTTTCTAACCTTGTAAGAGGGAATTGTCCACATATGTGTAATAATTGAATAAATTACCACTAAATGCAGGGGGCTACGTACACACTAGGTGATGAGAGTCTGTACGTAACTACTACTATGCTAATTATCCGGGTAGTTTAGGACCCGTATCATGCCATATTTGTGAATGTTTATATCCTTTCATGCTAATGAGATCACTTAAGATATGCTAGAGACTTGGAAATGAACATATATGAACATATTCACTTGCTTGAACATTTTTATGAATTTATTTGAATTTAAATGCACCATTGTGTACTTTCTTGATGATAATTGATATTTGTGGATTGGGCTGATAGCCTCGATAGAAATAGATGCATCTATGGTTTGCGCAATTCGACCTTCTGGCAGTACACAGTTTCTTTTTGTTGGATCGGGCCATACGACCTCGGCATAACATGCACATGATATTTATGTGAAATATTATTCATGACTTACTTTGTTAAATGCTCTGAAATGTAAATGGCTAACGGTGATACTATCTAGGCATGACTTATCACTTCTTGCTATAAATTGATATTATCTGTGACATCCATGCTTAGCATAAAACTTTATTATATTATTTGACCCTAGTAAGTATCAAGTCGATCTCTTGTCTCTAAATCTTCGAGATTAGACGGGATACTTACTGGGTACATATTGTTTATGTACTCATACTACGCTTCTGTACTTAATTGTACAGGATCTGAGGCAGGTACATCTGGCTACTAGTCTGGTGCGCGTTCCTGATCATAGTCCGAGACTTCCACGGTGAGCTGCTCCCTTCCCATGCCGTTTAGCAGCTTGATGGAGTCTCTCTTTACTTTTGGCTGTCTATTCTATTTCAGACAGTAGGATAGATTTACTCTTTTGTATATTCTACTAGATGCCACATACTTATGACACCAGGTCTTGGCACACACATTAGTAGACTATTCTTTTGGGGATTGTATAATTATTTTTGGTACGTTACTAATTATCACTTGTTTTAACTTTAAATTAAGAAATTGTTGTACTTGTTTTGGTAAAGTAAAATGAGAACTTATTAATATTTCCGCGTTGGCTTGCCTGACAATGGTGTTAGGTGCCATCACGACCTATAACAAAATTGGGTCGTGACACCTATTGTTATAACTTAATGCCATTCGAATAAAAGAATACTGGTGCCACCTATCAACACCTAGTAAACTAGATGTTTGAAAAACAGATAGGAAAATCAATGTAAGTTTATATTGATGACATGTTTGTCAAGTCTCTGCGAGCAGAGGACCATTTGAAACATTTGCAGGAAATCTTTGACATATTGAAGAAATACAATATGAAGCTAAAACCGGGAAAGAGCACATTCGGGGTCGGATCCGAAAAATTCCTTGGGTTCATGATATCCAATCGAGGGATCGAAATCAATCCCGACAAAATCAAAGCCATGTAAGACATCACCGTGGTGGACAATGTCACGGCCGTTCAGAGGGTGATCGGGCATATAGCCGCCTTGGGACGGTTCATATTGAGGTCCTCGGACAAAAGCTATCGGTTCTTCACTGTTGAAGAAGAAGAAAAACTTTTACTGGACCCCAGAATGCCAACAAGCTTTGGAAGAACTCAAACGGTACCTTTCGAGTCTGCCCCTACTCCACACTCTGAAGGCGGATGAACGATTATACCTTTACTTGGCGATTTTTGAGGTGGCGGTAAATGGAGTCTTAATCTGGGAAGAATAAGGTACGCAATTTCCTATTTACTATGTTAGTAGAACTCTAGGCGAGGCCAAAACAAGGTATCCTCACCTGAAAAAATTGGCGCTCGCTTTGCTAAGAGCCTCCAGAAAGTTAAAACCGTACGTTCAATACAACCCCATATATGTCATAACCTCTTACCCACTGAGAAACATTATGCAAAAACCTGAGCTCCCAAACTGGTTGGCCACTTGGACCATCGAAATCAGTGGGTATGACATTGATTATCGACCTCGAACTGCAATAAAATCTTAAATTTTGGCAGACTTCATGGACGACTTTACACCAGCCTTAATGCCCGAAGTCGAAAGGGAATTATTGCTAACCTCGGGGACTACCTCAAGAATTTGGACCCTTTTTACGGATGGTGCCTCGAATTCAAGGGGGTCCAGGCTTGGCATCGTGCTAAGACCACCTACAAGAAATGTAGTTAGGCAGTCTATTAGAAGTTTAGAACTGTGAAATTGACTAACAATGAGGCTGAGTATGAAGCCATGATTACAGGTCTCGAATTGGCTAAAATCCTTGGGGCTGAGGTGATCGAAGCTAAGTATGATTCCCTACTCGTGATGAATCAAGTCAATGAGACGTTCGAAGTGAAAGAGGAACAAATGCGAAGGTATTTAGACAAGTTACAGGTAACGCTGCATCAATTTAAGGAATGAACCCTAAATACGTGCCTCGAGATCAGAACAGCGAGACCGACGCTCTCGCTAACTTTGGCTCATCGGTTGATGATGATGAATTCAGTTCGGGAACAGTCATACAACTCATGAAGTCGGTGATAGAAGAAGGCCACGCTGAAGTGAGCAAAACTAGTTTAATCTGGGATTGGAGGAACAAGTACATAGACTACTTGAGGACTGGGAAATTGCCCTCAGATTCCAAAGAATCGAGACCCCTGACCAAGGCTGCCAGATTCAGCTTGGTTGAAGGGGCATTGTTCTGGAGAACGTTCGGTGGCCCGCTAGGCAGATGCTTGTAACCGGGAGATACCGAATACGCCTTGAGAGAAGTTCATGAAGGTACTTGCGGGAACCACTCGAGGGCAGAATCTTTGGTCCGAAAATTAATCAGGGCCAGCTATTAATGCACCGAAATGGAGAAAGATGTGAAAGACTTCGTATGAAAAAGCGATGACAGCTAGAGACATGCACCGACGATCCATCAACCGGGAGAGCTACTCCATTCGGTCCTGTCCCCATGGCCATTTAAGAAGTGGGAAATGGACATCATCGATCCTCTACCGTGGGCACCCAATAAAGCTCAATTCGTACCATTCATGACCAATTATTTTTTCAAATGGGTCGAGGCTCAAGCATTCGAAAAGGACTAGGAGAAAGAAGTCTTTGACTTCATTTAGGACCACATAATATGTTGATTTAGGATACAAGCCGAGGTCATTTGCGATAATAGCAAACAATTCATCGGCAGCAATATAAATAAATTTTTCGAATATCACAAGATTAAGAAGATACTATCTACACCTTACCATCCTGGTGGGAATGGATAGGCGGAATCAATAAATAAGATCATACTTCAAAACCTAAAAAAGACGTTGACCGATTCTAAAGGGAAAAGGAAGGAAATCCTACCCGATGTCCTGTGGGCATACCGTACGACCTCGAAGTATAGTACCGGGGCCACCCCGTTTTCTTTGTCTACGGGGAAAAGCCTTAATACTAGTCGAAGTAGGAGAACCGAGCCTCAGGTTCCAATATGCGACCGAGGAGTCAAATAGCGAGGCCATGATCACGAGTTTGGAACTATTGGATGAAAGACGTGAGGTCGCCTAGTCGGGTTGGCAGCTCAGAACGCGGATAGAAAGATACTACAATCGAAGAGCTAACCTCCGACACTTCAAGATCGGTGACTTGGTGTTGAGGAAAGAAACATTAAACGCCCAAAACCCGAATGAGGGGAAGCTGGGACCGAATTGGGAAGGACCATATTGAGTCGTCAAAATCACCGGCAAAGGCTCATATAAACTTGAAGCAGGAGCCGGTGTGCAACTACTGAACAACTGGAACGTGACCCATTTAAAGCGGTACTACAGCTAAGATACGATCTCAATTACTCCTTAATTACGTTATGAATCGGACTAACACTTGCACGCAACGGCCAAGGATGGATGTGGCTATTAGGTCTGAAAGAATGCGTTGCACTCTTTTTTCCTTGAACCTGTTTTGACCCAAAATGATTTTTACGGCAAGGTTTTTAACAAGGCAACAGTAACACGTGCTAACTTAGATTCGAAGATGTGACCCGATAGGTCATTTAAGTTTTACCTTTTATTTTTGTGTTTCGAGTTCTTGAATAGCTCTTCTTATCCTTCATCGATTTGCATGTGCAGTCCGTGTCCATTTTCCAAGAAGGTTTTTATGAGAAAATTGATAAAAATGTAAAATTGTGCCTTAAAATTCATTTGAGTTGACTACGATCAATGTTTTATGTAAGCGAACCCGGATCAGTATTTTGATGCTTCTGGTGGGTATGTATCGTGATTTGGAACTTGGACGTATGACCAGAATTGAATTCGTAAATCCCTAACTTGATTTAATGTAAATTGTTGAAAACTAGTACTTTAAAGGTTTAAAGAATTCCTAAGTTTGACCATAAGTTGACTTTGTTGCTACCAGGTTTGGATTTTGGTTCTGAAACCTAGTATAAGTTCATTACATTATTTATGACTTGTCTGCAAAATTTGGTGCAAGACGGAGTTGATTTGACATGATTCGGATGTCTGATTGAGATATTGCATGTTCTTGAGTTTCATTAAAAAATTTATTTTCTTTGGTATCCAATTCATAGTTCTAGGTGTTATTTTGGTATTTTGATCGCGCGAGCGAGTTTGTAAGTTATTTTTACACTAGTCTGCATGTTTGATTTGGGGCACAAGGGACTCCGGTGAGTTACGGATAGGCTACGGATGATTTTGAACTTAGAAGTATAGCTGATGCCTTTACTGTTGATGGTGCACTGCTGTAGATCTCGCATCTGCGAGATATGGCTCGTATTTGCGAGCCTCGCTTTTGCAAACAAGGCTCCGCATTTGCGAGCATGGGCTGGATTAGGGGAGTTTCGCATTTGCGAGGTAAATGTTCTCATTTGCGAACTTGCAGCAGCCGTTTTTGTGAAGGCAGAGTCGCATTTGCGACTCAGTATGTCCTAGTATACCTTCGCATTTGCGAAGGAATGATCCATAGTTGCGAGTGGTATGGGTTCGCATTTACGATCAAAACATCGCATTTGCGATGACTGAATTTCTGAGAAGGGTTCGCATTTGCGACCTCTTTTTCGCATTTGCGATGTTCGCAATTGCGAACAAGATATCGCAATTGCGACATCCACAGCTGGTAAAAGAGGGAAAAATGGGATTTCGCTCATTTTTTTTCAAACACTTAACTCTAAATGTCACGCCCCAAACCTGGGGGCGTGGCTGGCACTCGGTGCCGCACTGGCCCGAACGAACTACTCTGCAACTCTTTTTTCTTCTTCTAACTATTATGGGCCAACATAGCCACAACTCATAATGTATAACTATAGGTGGGCAACACTGTATCACTGAACCATTTTTCTTAAGTCATGAATACATATGGGCCGTCAAGGCTTCTGATATATTGTACAAAATGAACCTCTATCTACAAAGCCTCTAAGATTATTTGACATCAAATGGGACAGGGTACCAGCCTGCCCATAAGTTTGCAGTAAAACTCTGACATGATGACTCATAGACTTGGCTGCACTCCGAATGAGATGGAGTCTTACCGATCATTCGCTGGATGCCAACCTCGTCTACGATGAGGGCTCGTCAAACTGATTATCTATACATGCAGGCATGAATACAGCGTCCCCAATAAAAGGATGTGAGTACGAATAATGTACTGAGTATGTAAGGCATGTAATCAGTTATAAAAATAGACATGGAAGAAACATGGAGTAAAGGACTCAACCTGTAAGTCTAGATAGCTTTGTAAACCATGAAATATTTATAGTATCATGCATATGCGTATAAATGTCATGTAATGCATATGTATTTACGTATATAACATCATAAAGCCTCTGAGGGCATCCCATCATATCATTTCAGCCACTGTGGGCAAATCATCAGCGTATACCAGCTGATCAGGTGGTGGTGCATATATAACGCCATAACCTTTTCACATATCCCATATACATATATATACATATATACGCGTATATAATGCCATCTGAGTCATATTTCAGCCAATGTGGGCAACATCATCATCACATACCAGCTGATCAGGTAGTGGTGCGTATATGACGCCGTAACCTTTTTCCATATCCCATATACATATATATACATACATATATACGCGTATATAACGTCATCTGGTCATGGGTCAATGTGCATGTATAAATGCATGAAATGCATATGAAATATGTTAATAAAATCTCTCGGTACGTCATAAGACCATTATGCCTTTAATTAATATCATGACGTAAACTTTATCAACTTATGTATTTTTGAGACCCATGAACGGATGATAGAATAATATGATACATGGGAAATCAAGAACATGCTCATCTCTAATATTTCTATGAATAGAGTAATTTATGAAAATTGTACATTTGCTCGTTTCGTTCGTTCGTATAGATCATGCCAAAAAGAAAGAAGGGGTAACCTTAACATACCTGACCCGATTCTGCCTAAGCTTTCATAATCTAAGTTGGATAAAATCCTTATTCCATGAGATGTTTGGTCAGTGGTATACTCCATTTTAAACGGTCAAAGACACTTAGTACAGTGGAGGATAACAACTCTTCTTGAATAAAATGATGCAGTGCGCTTGTCTTTCCTCACTCTGTTGCTAGAAGTATCAAAGATTTTATCAGCCACCCATTTATCTTTAATAGTGAACTTGGGTAACTCAAAGTTGTGATTCATCAGGAACTGGATGAGCTTTCCTTTCTCAATATCTATATTCAAAATATATGTGGAATAAACATCTGTGCTATCATTCTTTAGGTTGTCATTATTTTGGAAACTTGATAGGGCATCCATAGAAATCGAAATTTTCACATAACTTGGACTTGAAAGACTAGGATAAAACTTCTAACACAAACTTTCTTTGTTTAAAAAAACTTTTAATACAAAGTAAGCAAATTGCTGATGAAGAGTGCAATTAGATCCATCAAAGGGGTTGTATTGGGAAAAAACTGAATTTATATTAAAAATGATGTGGCATGACACGTGGATTAGTTGAATGGTCAAAGAACAACAATTGACTAAGAGGCACGGTGAAAACACGGTGAAAACAGCCACAGGAAGAAGAATTTAAATAGGCACGAGACGATGTATAGATATGAGTCTCGTACCAATTTAAATTATTTACAGTCAACGGATTAGAAGGCATTAAAAGCAAGGATCAGATGACAGAAAGGAGTCCAAATTCATTATTAAATGTCTGATACGTTATAAAGTTGGTATTTAATAGGAATGATTGTATAACGACTTATTTAATGTCATTTATTGCTCATGATTATGTCATTAATACTGATGCTTTATTCCTTTACCTAGAATGATCTATAAAAGGAAGAAGTATCATCATTTGTAAGGGCACGATATACTATTGAGAATACACTGAAATACTTATCTATTTACCATCTACCATTGTTCTCAAAAGTATTTTATTTTTTGTCTCCTGATTATCAGTAACCCGAATTTTTCTTTTAGCTTTGACCAAGGACTCAGATTTTTGGTTAAACAAATTGGTTCCGTTACCGGGAATCTGATAATCTTTCCTTTTTAAGCTATATCTTATCTATTATCGTCACCATGTCAAACAATAACGCCGACAATAACAGTAACAACACATTGGGAAACCATGAGAATCAAATACATCAAAATCAAGATACCATGGTTCCCTCTCCTTTAAATTCACCACGTCAATCTCGTGAAGGCACTCCTGTTACTGAATCCCATGCTGATCAACAAGAACAATCTGAACATTTTGAAGGAGTTACAACTGAAGCTTTGCAAAAGCTAATCGATGCACAAGTCGGCAAAGCTCTTCAGGCACTTGTTAGTCGATTGCCTGCTGCACCACCTACACCGACTCCTAATAATAATACATTGGAGAACCCTCATTCTGGTCTTGATAATTCTGGAAACGGAGCAACCCCCAGTGAACCACAAGAAGGAGGACCAGGTAATTTAAATAATTCATATTTGCAAAATTTAGTACTAACCTTGCAGAAATAGTTGAAGGAACAAAATGAGCGAATAGAGCAAATCCCTGGAGTTCCACCTGTAATAAAAGGAGTAGACATGGACAAATACTCACAACAACCATGGAAGCCTAGTGCTGCTCCCCTTCCAATTCCGAAAAAATTCAAAATGCCTGACATCCCGAAATATGATGGTACTACAGACCCACGTGACCACGTGACTGCATTTACAACCGGCGTGAAAGGCAATGACTTGACCAAACAAGAAATTGAATCAGTATTGGTCAAGAAATTTGGAGAAACACTCACCAAGGGTGCATTAACCTGGTATTCTCTTTTATCTGAAAATTCTATTAATTCTTTTGCTGAGCTTGCAGATTCTTTTATTAAAGCACATTCGGGAGCACAAAAAGTTGAGAAAAGGATGGAAGATATTTTCAAAATCAAACAAGGGGATTCAGAGTTGCTTAGAAACTTCGTTGATAGATTCCAACGTGAAAGAATGACTCTACCTCGTGTGCCTGGCAATTGGGCTGCTATAGCTTTTGCAAGTAATTTAAATGACAAAAGTTCTGAAGCCACGAGACGACTCAAAGAAAGTCTTAGAGAATTTCCTGCAACTACATGGAATGATGTTTACAACAGGTATAGCACGAAGCTGCGAATCGAAGAAGATACCGTACCTAAGCTCCATCATGAAGAAAGGGGCGGTACCCGAAGGTCAGATTCCGAAAAAAGATCAGGTAAAAACAGGTACGATCCATATATGGGACCCGCAGGAAAGGACCCACGGTCGAAGCAAGATAACCAGCAATACGATCAAAAGTCAAGGAACCGGGATTCTGGCTCTTCTTCAAAGTTCAGGAATGATCGGAATAGACAGGAATCACGTGATGATGACAGAAATTTAAAGGCACGATTCGGTGGATATAATTTTAACGTCTCTACCTCCGAGCTCGTAGCTGTTTTAAGAAGCATGGGAGATAAGGTACGGTGGCCGAAAGAAATGCGGTCAAATCCAAGTAGACGCAATCCGGATCATTGGTGTGAATTTCACAACGATCACGGGCATAAAACTTCAGAATGCAGATTCCTGCAAAGTGAAGTAGATCATTTATTGAAGCAAGGATACCTCACTGAGTTATTTAGTGAGAAAGGAAAACAAGCTTATATGAAAAACAGACAAGAACCACCACAACCTCCTTCACCCAAGAGGACAGTGAATGTCATAAGCGGGGGAGAAGATATTCATGGCATAACTTACACAGCTTCCAACAAGGTTTCAAAGGTAACAATTACACACGGGAAACGGGTGCGGCAAGTCCTTGACAATGAAAGCATTTCGTTCGATGACGCAGATAACGAAGGAGTGACAACTCCACATAATGATGCACTGGTAATATCTTTACTTATATATGATATTAATGTAAAGCGAGTTTTGATTGATCCAGGAAGTTCTGTAAATATTATATTACTAAGGGTACTGCGGGAAATGCAAGCTGAAGACAAAATGTTACCCAAGGCGCACACCTTATCAGGATTCGACAATTCAAGTGTAGTAACAAAAGGTGAGGTAATACTAACAACTTTTGCTATGTGTGTTTTGAAGGAAACTAAATTTCAGGTAGTTGATATGGAAATGGCCTACAATATGATCATGGGAAGGCCATGGATACACGATATGGATGCTGTCCCATCAACCCTGCATCAAGTTATCAAATTCCCATCACCATGGGGAATTTGTCAAATTCGTGGGGATCAGCAGATGGCCAGAAATGTCAACGCTGTAACAAGTACGAGCGGCGCAAATAAAGCAAAATAGCAATTACAGGAAACAGTTGAAAGTAAAAAAGATCAAACTTCAATTGAACAAGAGAAAACAGATTTGGATTCAAGGCCTGACACAATTCAAGAACCTGAAGAGAATGAAAGCATCAAAACGACGATTGAAGAGCTTGATGCAGTGATGTTATTTGATCAACAACCTGAACGGAAGGTTTATATTGGAGCTAATTTAAACACGAACATGCGAGGTATGATAATCGAATTTTTAAAAGCTAACTTAGATTGCTTTGCTTGGTCCCACGCTGATATGACAGGGATACCTCCAAATGTGATGACTCACAAACTCAACGAGGACCCTTCTTTCACACCAATAAAGCAAAAGAAACGGAAACAAGGTGCTTTCAAGAACCGGGTGATTCAGGACGAAGTCCAAAAATTATTAAAAATCGGATCAATCCGTGAGGTAAAATATCCAACTTGGTTAGCTAATACGGTGGTTGTACCCAAGAAAAATGGTAAGTGACGTGTTTGTGTAGATTATACTGATTTAAATAAAGCATGTCCAAAAGATTCCTTTCCCTTACCACATATAGATCAACTAATTGATGCGACCGCAGGTCATGAACTTTTAAGTTTTTTAGATGCATACTCAGGATATAATCAAATCAAAATGGATCCTGGTGATGAAGAAAAAACTTCTTTCATCACAGATAGGGGGACTTATTGTTACAAAGTAATGCCCTTTGGTCTCAAAAATGCTGGGGCAACCTATCAAAGGTTGGTCACCAAAATGTTCTAAGAACATTTAGGGAAAACAATGGAGGTATATATAGACGATATGCTCGTCAAAACCCAGCAATCTCATGATCATATTTCTCATCTATCTATTACTTTTGAAATTTTGCGAAAATTTAATATGAAACTCAACCCAGAAAAATGTGCATTTGGAGTTGCATCAGGTAAGTTTTTGGATTTTCTTGTTTCTAACCGTGGTATTGAAGTGAATCCTTCTCAGATCAAAGCAATAGAAGAAATCCCGGATATCCTTACTAATAAAAAGGAAGTACAACGATTAACGGGAAGAATTGCAGCTTTGGGGAGATTTATTTCCAAATCCTCAGAAAGGTGTTTTAAGTTTTTCTCTGCACTTAAAAAGCAAGATCATTTTGAATGGAATGAAGATTGTCAGCAAGCCCTAAGAAATTTGAAAACTTATTTGTCAAAACCACCGTTGTTGGCAAAACCGAAGGTAGGGGAAAAACTTCTCATTTATCTGGCCGTGTCTGAAGTCGCGGTAAGTGCTGTTTTAGTCCGCGAGGACCAAGGTAAACAATCTCCTATTTATTACGTAAGTAAGTCCTTATTGGAAGCTGAGACACGATATCCACAGCTAGAAAAATTAGCATTAGCTTTGGTCATGACATCTAGAAAGTTAAGACCTTATTTTCAATGTCATCCCATTGTTGTAGTTACTGCTTTTCCGCTTCGAAATATTTTGCATAAACATGAACTTTCAGGAAGATTAGCAAAATGGGCTATAGAACTAAGTGAATATGAAGTTATTTATCAACCCAGGACCGCTATAAAGTCTCAAGTACTAGCTGATTTCGTGGCTGATTTTAGCCAGGGGATGCATTTAGAAGCAGAAAAAGAATTATTAGTTTTTAATGGTGCGAACCCGGGGACTTGGGTTTTATACACTGACGGTTCATCTAATGTAAAAGGGGCAGGCTTAGGAATAGTCCTCGTACCACCTGCGGGTGAGACCATTAGACAGGCTATAAAATGTCATTCTATAACTAACAATGAAGCAGAATATGAAGCTGTAATTGCAGGTTTAGAATTGACACGAGAACTCGGCATAACACAGATTATAATCAAGAGTGATTCTCAACTCGTGGTTAATCAGATGTTGGGGACTTACACAGCCAGAGAGTCACGAATGCAAGAATACCTCGCAAAGGTACGGGAGTTAGTAAAGCAATTCCAAACTTGGAAAGTAGTGCAAGTACCAAGAGATGAGAATGCAGAGGCAGATGCTTTAGCAAACCTTGCATCCGCAGCAGACGTGGCAAACAATACAGATGCTTCAGTCATACATCTATTTCATTCCGTTCTTGAACCTGACAAAAACGAGGTAAATTTTAATCATCTAACATGGGATTGGAGAAATGAAATTGTTGCCTTTTTACAGCACGGAACCGTGCCTAATGATAAAGGAAAGGCTTACGCGCTTCGCAAAAGAGCTGCACGATATTGTTTATATCAAGGTAATCTTTATCGAAAGATGTTCGGCGGACCACTAGCAAGGTGTCTCGGCCCTTCTCAAACTGAATATGTCATGAGAGAAGTACATGAAGGACATTGTGGGAATCACGCAGGAGGACGGTCACTGGTAAGAACGTTAATTCGCACAGGATATTATTGGCCTAAGATGGAAGAAGAGGCAACCATTTTCATGTCCAAATGTGATAAATGTCAAAGGTACGGCAATAATATGCACAGACCAGCTGAGTTACTACATACTGTTTTAGCCCCTTGGCCCTTTATGAAATGGGGAATGGATATCGTAGGTCCACTTCCACAAGCAAAAGGTCAGGTAAAATTTCTACTCGTACTTACAGATTATTTCACTAAATGGGTAGAAGCAGGGGCATTTAAACAGGTACGAGAAAAAGAAGTTAAAGACTTCATATGGCGCAATATAATATGCCGCTTTGGAGTACCAAAGGAGATCGTATGTGACAATGGACCACAATTCATTGAAGCACAAGTTACAGAATTTTTTCAAAGTTGGCAGATCAAAAGAATAACATCTACGCCATACCATCCAGTGGGGAATGGACAAGCGGAATCAACTAACAAAGTTATTATCAATAACTTGAAAAAGAGGTTACAAGATTCAAAAGGTAATTGGCCTGAGGTGTTACCCGGAGTACTATGGGCTTATCGTACAACGACCAAAACAGGCACTGGAGAAACACCATTTTCGATGGTTTATGGTACGGAAGCCTTAATACCAGTTGAAATAGGTGAGCCAAGCACACGGTACGATCAGGCAACGGAGGAATCTAATAATGAAGAGACGCGGGTTAGCCTAGATTTACTTGAAGGAAGAAGAGAAGCTGCTTTGATAAGGATGTCAGCACAAAAGCAAGTAATAGAACGATATTACAACAGGAAAGCACGCCTCAGATTTTTCAAAATTGGGGACTTCGTGCTTAAAAAGGTTTTCCAATCTACAAAAGCTGTTAACTCAGGAAAGCTAAGTCCAACATGGGAAGGACCATACAAAGTTCGTGGCATTGCGGGAAAAGGAGCATACCAGTTGGAAACAATGGATGGTAAAGTTTTACCCTCACATTGGAATGCTGTCCACTTAAAAAGATATTACTTTTAAGAAAGTACCTACGGTCAGGTATCATCATGTAAAAATTCTTCTCTTGATTTTTTAATATTTTACTAACGATTTTAGATGCTAGGCTAAATATCCTAACTCGTGCCAAATGATGAGTCACAACCTGCAAGGCAAAATGGAGTATGCATAAATTTCTAGCCCAGGGTTACAATTAATCTGATGGAAATACACACGAGTTAGGCAGTCTTCATCTATAATCACATAGTCGAGTCCCGTATATCTTTCTGTTTCAGGAAAAGGGCCAAAGTAAAAAGAAATAAACAAGTGTTCGAGGCTTCATACTTCACCGCTCAAACACTTGGGGGACTACATATTATACACAGATAGGTGCAAAGAAACAGATACGAGTATCGAATAAAAGTCGGCCAAACTGAAGCAAGTGTTGAGAAGAAGTTACGAAGTCTTCAGCATTCATGAGAACAACAGAGTCATCTCTCAAACTCATAAACAAAGTCACCTCTCAAACCCTTCTTAACATGTAAAGATAGGGTCATGACTATGTACTGAAACAGGTTATAAAAAAAACCTTGTTTAGTTTATGTTATTTACAAATCTGTTACAAGAAAAACAGTTACGAGAAAAGTTGTAGATGTATTGTAATACATGTAACAGTCAAACACTTGTTAAAAGTTTATGAATGAAAACTTGCCAAAGTTGTTTCATACAAAACGTGTGTTTTCCTATTACTTTCATCGTATTTTAACACCATTATGAAGTTGAGACGTCTTCTTCATTAAGTGTCGATAAAATAAAAGGGCCCTCTTTTATAAGCCTCATGTCAATAAGTCATGGGAGAATCATAAAGCATTTTCAAAGGATAAAAATGCTAAACTATTCTATAAGTCCTAAATAAGTAAAGAAAAGGCAAGAGTAGAACACATTGAAGTATTAACAAACTTCTTGATCTAATTAAAAAGACTAAGTAGAAACTTAGTCAATAAAAGTTTATACAATTGCCCCATTATGATAACTGGGGACTTTCACCAAAAAATCCTTTAAAAAAAAAACTAAGGGATCAAACCATCATTCAGTTGAGGGGATTGTCACGGAAGCTTCAACTTCCATAGACTGGGTTGTAGAAGTTTCACCCTCTGAAGCTGGAATAGCAACATTTTCAGGAACTTCAAGGGCAGGAGAAGGAGTATCAGTAGACTGTTGGCTTTTCTCGATGGTATCTATGACTTTAGCCAGTTCAGACTGCAAGTCAAAACCCTCTTGAGCAGCTTCCGTCAAAGCATCACGACGAGAATTCAGAAAAGCCCAACTCACTTCTATGTTAAAATTTTCCTCTAGAAGTCCATATTCCTTTTCCCACATAGCAAGATCGTTTTTTAAAATTTGATTTTCAGCTAAATGGGAATCAAGGGAAGCTTCAAGAGAAGCATGAGAACTCTTCAAGGCTTGAATCTCGACAGAAGAAGTCTGTAAGTCAGCCTGAGCTTGAGTCAAGCTTTGCACTAACTCTCCTGCATATTCTTCCTTTTTAGCCAAAAGTGCCTTCAGCTCTCTAACTTCTTCACTAGCTCTGGATAATTGTTCTGATAAAGAGCATTCCAAAAGCTCTTTGTCTCTTTTCAATTGGCTTGAAGAAGCTTTGACTGTTGCCAGCTCAGAAGTTAAACCACGGTTTTGCTGCTCTAGGAGGTTTTTATTTTCTTGCAACTCTTCTATAGTCCCTTGAGCATTTTCGAACTGCTCCTTCCAGTTGGTTGCTTCAAGTTGGGCTCCCCTAGCAATTTCCTCAGCCTCGTGGACAGACTTCTCAGACTCACGAGCTTTTCTTTCCAGTGAGGAAATTCTTCTCATTAATTCCGTGCTAATAAGGTTAGCCTACAGAGGTAAGTCATGGAAATGAGAAATTGAAGATAATTTAAAAAAAAAGAGAAGAGAAAAAAAACTTGTTGGTTGAAATACCTTCAAAGTAGAATGAACTACGTCGTTCATCAAAGTTAAGCAGCTATGGCTCTCCATCTTCTTCTTCTCGATATCTCCAATAAGAGGTTCGAGCCAAACATCGGCTCTGCCGATTTTCCTCAGGAGGCTATGATTGGCAGGAACCTCCAAAGTAACACTTCTCATTGTTATATTTCCGCTGCTAGAACCTGTCTCTGTATGATGAACAGAGGGAAGAGGAGCAGCGGAAGGAATGGAGGGAAAAGATGTAGAAACCAACACCGGAGCAGAAGCAGGTGCGGTTGAAGCAGCCAAGGGAACAGATATAGGAGCAGTAGAGATTGGCAAACAAACGGAAGTTGTTAAAGCTGGTAAAGAAACACTTACGGCTGGCAGAGGAATGGAGGGAATAGGAACAAATGAGGAAAGAGGAGCTTCATCAAAAACAGGTCCGAGCTCGCCACTCCCGAAGCCACTGTCAAAAAGGTGCTGAATTGATTCATTGTTATATCTTGGTTCGGCATCCTCATCAGATTGAATCAAAACAGGCTCGGTGGCGGAGGTACGAGCATGAGTGTTTTCAATTTCATCATCAATGATTATTCGTCTCCTGGCCCTTGGCCTGGTAATTAAGGAGGTACCCTCCTCTTCTTCTTCAGAACCTTCCTTTGTAGCTTTTCTTTTAGGCAGCAAGGCTCGAGCCTTATCTAAATCCAGAGCAGCATTCGCAGACATGCGAATGGCCATAGCTACTTCAGCTGTCATTCCTCTAATGCCAAATCCTGATTAAAGAATGGATATACATGATTAAAGTTGAGGAAAAAGTGCTTAACATGTAAAACAAAATTTTTAAAAGGGTGGATACCATGTGTTTTGACTTTCCAGCCATGTAAAGAAGAAATTGATTTCCAAGTTCTCTGCTCCCTAGTAGCAATCTTCAAAAGTGAGTCTACCCAACCACGAAAGTTGGGAATAGGTTCCACATCTCCCATGGTTGCTACAAAAAACCAAGAAGGGACGAGGTTAAAAACAACATTCTTTTGAAATTCTCAAAAGTAGGTACGGTAAATAAGAGGAAACTTACGTTCAAAATTCCACTTCTCAGGAAAGGGAATATTTGTTTTGCCAATCAAATCCACTGTACGGACAGCAACGTAACGGATATACCATCCACGATCTCTGTCATCCTCAGGGTTTACCAAAACTTTTTTGCTCCTTGCAGTTAAGGTGAAAACCCCATGGCGTATTAAGTTGGGATGGTATAGATGAATGAGATGAGAAAAGGTGAAATTGACATTGGCCTTGGATGATAAATATCTCAAACAAGCCACTGTTCTCCACACCAATGGACCAATTTGGGCCAAACAAATGGTAAAGAAACGACAAAAATCGAGAATAACTGGGTCAATTGGAGGATTAAAACCTAAAGTGAAGGGGTAAGTGTAAACAGAAGAATACCCATTTCTAAAAGAGGAAATTCTTTGATTTGGGGAAGGAATTGACATTCGAAGACTATCCTTCCAATTACAATCTTTTCTTATGGTGGGGATTGTAAGCTCAGTTACTAATGTTGGGTAAGTATCGGCTCTTTCTAAATTTTTAATTTGTTTTTGAAGAGACGTTTTGTCACTTTCAAAAGACAAATCGCCGGGAACTATATCATCAACTGAGGGTTCTTGAGAAGTATCAAGAATTTCCCTACTTTTAGAAGAAGGGGCTTTTGGGATAAAACTCCTTGAAGAAGAACCAGATGAACAGTCTCGCGTAGATTCTAACCCTGTTCGAGGCCTACTTCCTCCGCATCTTCTGTGTCTAACAGGGGCGTTGGGGAACTGATCTAGAATTGGAACTTTTTTACGGTTAGGGTTTGAAGAAGACATTGTTAAGAAGAAAGTATGTGCTGAAAATTTGTGAAGAAGACAAAGGAAGACAAAGTATGTGTAAAATGGGAACCGTCAAATTTTAAAGTATAATGATGAAAAGCCTATAATAAAGGCAGCTGTCACTTCGTAAATAGTGAGATTGAAGAAGTCTCGAAGAAGGGTATGAATAGCAGAATCAATTATAAAATGACACATGGACAGAACATTAAATGGAAAAGACTGCTGAGACGTTAGTACTGTCATGAGCATTAATTGTGGCAAAAGTTCTTTTTACATGAAGATCCACTTCCCAATTATTTAATTGATAAAAAAAATGGAAAGTGGGGGGACTATCTGTATTGGGAAAAAACTGAATTTATATTAAAAATGATGTGGCATGACACGTGGATTAGTTGAATGGTCAAAGAACAGCAATTGACTAAGAGGTACGGTGAAAACACGGTGAAAACAGCCACGGGAAGAAGAATTTAAATAGGCACGAGACGATGTATAGATACGAGTCTCGTACCAATTTAAATTATTTACAGTCAACGGATTAGAAGACATTAAAAACAAGGATCAGATGACAGAAAGGAGTCCAAATTCATTATTAAATGTCTGATACGTTATAAAGTTGATATTTAATAGGAATGATTGTATAACGGCTTATTTAATGTCATTTATTGCTCATGATTATGTCATTAAAACTGATGCTTTATTCCTTTACCTAGAATGATCTATAAAAGGAAGAAGTATCATCATTTGTAAGGACACGATATACTATTGAGAATACACTGAAATACTTATCTATTTACCCTCTACCATTGTTCTCAAAAGTATTTTATTTTTTGTCTCCTGATTATCAGTAACCCGAATTTTTCTTTTAGCTTTGACCAAGGACTCAGATTTTTGGTTAAACAAATTGGTTCCGTTACCGGGAATCTGATAATCTTTCATTTTAAGCTATATCTTATCTATTATCGTTACCATGTCAAACAATAACGCCGACAACAACAGTAACAACACATTGGGAAACCATGAAAATCAAACATCAAAATCAAGATACCGTGGTTCCCTCTCCTTTAAATTCACCACGTCAATCTCGTGAAGGCACTCCTGTTGCTGAATCCCGTGCTGATCAACAAGAGCAATCTGAACATTTTGAAGGAGTTACAACTGTGGCAATGATTTAAATGTTCAATTAAAAAAATGAGCATAAGGGGGTTAAGTGGATACAATTGAAGAATCAAAATACTAAATCAGGAATGCCCCAAATGAAAACAACCAAAATCAAGAAAAGGTGAAATCTTGATTGTTAAAAAAATGAAGAAACGAGGGAACATACATTGATATCTCCAGAGATATTGTTAAATTCTTCTTTAGCTTTCTTGATTAACCAAAAGCTTCCAACTTTAATGCTCCCAACTTTAGTTAAATCTTTCTCCATTGTTAGAAAAACTCCTCTTTTTGCTGTTTTGCTCCTTCAATAGAGCTGAGCTTAGCTTCAGAGGTGTTGTATGCGTCAACCTATAATACAAAAGTGCGTCCCTGTATGTGTGTGTGTAAGTGCAGAAAAAAAGAAAAGGAAAGAGAGTGGATGTAGAATCTTGTTGTATGCCCTAACCATGTGACACCTTGCTTCCTAGCTTATGAGTCACTCAATGACCATATGAGGCTGCCAGATTAAGGCTTTTTTTTTTTAGGCTTTATCCACTTATTAGGTAATTAGGTAATGTCTCGTTACTCGGTAATTATTCAATTACCTGTATAATTAAAAATTATTTCAAATTACTTAATATACTATTTATTTTTAATACCCCTTATACGTTATACTATCATGGTCATATGGTAATATATAAAATAAATATATACACTATTATTTCATTAAAATATCCATGAAAAAAAACATATATATTTTCTTAACTTATAATTTTCCTAATCTCATATAAAGAGTATAAATTTTCGTACGCTCAATTCTTAAAATGGTAAAAAGATAATCTTCTTTTCTTCTGACAAAATAATTTCTATCTTTATAATAAAAAAAATCTCATAAACGTTTCTCATATTATGCTATACAGTGTATTTGCATCACTATCTTGTTAAAATAATAATGAATTACTGTAATCTTAATATTATATCAATCACTAGTTTGGAGTAAAATAATGGAGGTTGATAGCATCAATCACTTGTTTGAACAAAATTAAACTTGCAAATTGTTTTTTTTTTCTCCAAAACTGAAGAGATGTTGATATAATATATAAGTTTAGTCCTTTTGTTGGATTTGATAAAAACTTCAGTTTGTAAAGTACTGTTAATAAAATACATTTTAAATATATAAACAAAGTAATTCAACGTCAACTTTGTGCGTAGATAATAATTTTAGATTTTTAGATAATATTAAAAAGATTACTATCTTAATTTGTTTTAGTCTCGACAACGAATTATTTAACTTAATTTAAGAGTATGGAAGTCATTTGGCCATCAATTAAAAATATAGTTACAATATGTAAAAGCACTTCAATTAATCGCAAATATTCTTTCAACGAAACCAAATAAGTTCAATTATGTTACATATATATAATCAGTCAAATAAGTTCTAGTTATACTCAACATAGCTAGTAGTACATTGTTTGGTAACAAAAAGAATCAATCTCCTCACTAAAAATCAACATAATTTGCACCCTGATTGTTTGTAAATTTGTTTCTTCTTTTTTTATATATATATATATATATATATATATATATATATATATATATATATATATATATTATTTTTATTTTTTTTAAAATATGAAATAGGAATATATATATTTTAGCAATTCATGAATTAAAACTACTGAAATGACAAAGATGCCATCATCTATTCAGATTCATCCGTCTTAAAATAGCGTCTAATAAAATATCGTCTAATAAAATATCCATATATTATTGTGTATAACTTAAAATATATTCAAAAGTAGTAATAAGTGTAACTATCCAAAATTACTTATAAAACTTTTACTAAGAAGCTTTACTTAAAAGAAAATACCACACTAACATAATCTCTGACAGTATCAAGGTTGTTAAACTTACGGGGTGTAACACTAAACTCCCAAGAGGCGATTTTTCCAAGAAATTTTCTTCCTAAGTTCATTGATAAGTGACTTTATTCTACTTCTTTTCAATTACTCCTTACATTTCATAAGTTTTCAATATCAAATCTAGGATTTTCATGATGGAAATTAGGGATTTGGGAAGAATTGGGGTTTTTTTTGTTGTAAATTTGGGATTTAGATATCAAATTGAGGTCGAATTTCGAAACTAACTACATAATCGGGCTCGTGGGTGAATGAGTAATTGGGTTTTGGTCCGAATCTCGGGTTTTGACCAAGCGGGCTCGAGTTTGATTTTTGTTGACTTTTTGAAAAAAATGTAAAGATCTTAACTTTATATATTGTAATTTATTTTCCTAGCATAATTTCATGTTATTGAGTCGATTTTGGTTAGATTCGATTGGTTTGGAGGCGGATTTTAGAGGAAAGGGTCCGGTAGAACTTTGATTTGCATGCAGAGCGAGGTAAGTATTGGGTCTAACCTTGATTTGAGGGAATATGAACCCTTGAGCTATGTGTTATGTGAATTACACATGTAGCGGCATATATGCAAGGTGATGAGTGTATATACGCCGTCAAGGTAATTGGTTTCATGCTTTTCCGTATTCCATTAATTATTTTATTCCATGTCTTAATTGTTACATGTTTTAATTGCCTCCTATGCCTTAACTTGCTACTTGTCATTTACTATTCTCGTATTAGAATGTTAGTTTCTTCCATGCTTCCATGATTAATTGCTACTTGTCTTAATTGTCTTACTTGTGCACTTTAATTGTCATATATCTGGCTTGTCTTGTTGCTTAGTATTAATTGTAGCATTTCTTGATTTGGTACGAGATTTCTTTATGGTTTTGCTTTAATATTCGTTAGTCGTAGAGATTCTTGTAATTTGAGTTGCTGGGTTGATTACATTTATTGACTTTTATTTATGGATCGAGTTGCACGACACAACAGGTGGAATAAGGGAGGATTGATATTGATATAGCGGGATCGGGTTGCATGCCGTAACGAATTTTATATGTGATTTTGATATGGTGAAATAAGGGAGGAATATGATATTGATTCTGATTATATGGTGGGATCGGGTTGCACGCTGCAACAAATTTTACATGTTATTATTGATATTGATATGGTGAAATAAGGAAGAATTGTGTTGGTACGGCGGGATCGGATTGCGCGCCGCAACGGATTGTGTGTTTTGTATTCATTGTTGTACTGTGTTAGCTTTCGATGCTTTCATATGAGATTCTGAGTACTGGTGTTTCTGGTTTTACCTATTTCGAGTATTGTGTTTATTTTCATAAGTTAACTACCTTACTTTCATGTATTCCTTTCCTGTAGTTATTATTCTACTGCATACAAATTATTGTAAGTGACTCGCCTTAGCCTCGTCACTAGTTCATTGAGGTTAGGCTCAACACTTACAGAGTATATGAGGACGGTTGTACTCATACTACATTCTATAATCTTGTGCAGATTTTGGAGTCGATCATAGCGGCAGTCAGTAGATTGCTCGGATTGATTTCGGGATTGAAGACTTGAGGACGACTACTCAGTGTTCGTAATCCTGAAGTCCCTTATATCTTATCCTAGCTGTTATTTCATTTTAGACAGTTTTACTTTCATTCATACCATTATGTGTATTATTCTAGTCGTTCGTGCACTTGTGACACTAGTTCTGGGATTGTATCTAGTTATTGCAGTTATTATGGTTTTTCACACTCTATTTCAATTTTATTTCAGTTATGACAGTTTAACTGGTATTAGTTAATTTAATTTGTTAAAAATAGCTAAAGACTATTCTAACGTTGGCATGCCTACCAATTGAAATGTTAGGCTCCATCACGGTCTCGAGGTTGGGAATCCCGAGTCGTGACAAGTTAGTATTAAAGCACTAGGTTGCCTAGGTCTCACGAGTCACGCAAAAGCTTAGTAGAGTTTGGAGGATCGGTACAGAGACTTATGTACTTATCTTCTAGAGGCTATGAAGTTTAGGAACAATTTCACTTCTTTCTTCCTCTATCGTGCGATTTTATTCTATTATTGATGATTGAACCATTTTATTCTTGTTCTCTCGCAGATGGAGAGAACACGCACTGCATCTACAACCGGACATGAGCTGGAGTCCCCTTATGGCAGCTATGACCAAGGGCAGAGGGCGAGGTTGAGGTCGTGTCAGAGGCCAAGGCCGAGGCAGAGCTCAGCCTAGAGCTTGAGCGGTAGCACTCTCAGTGGAGCCTCAGTTGGATTATGATGATGAGGTTCCAGTTCAGACTGTACCCGTCTGACCAGCTCAAGTTTCAGAGGGGTTCATAGCTACTCCAGTGCTTCAGGACGCTCTAGTTCGTGTGATGAGCCTTATGGAGAGTGTGGCTCAGACCGGTACATTCACGGGTGACACCAATCATCTGTCAGGCTGGGGGAGAAGTACATACTCCCGCTACTTACCCCCAGAGTAGGTGGCTCTCCAGTATCAGACTCCAGCAACCCCGCCAGTTAGGGTGATTCAGCCGGTTGTTGCGGCACGGGCCAGTGATAGGCCCGCTATGTCTTCTAAGGCTATGTTGAGGTTGGATAAGTTTACCAAGATCTTTCCTGTTCATTTCAGTGGTACATCTTCTGAGGACCCACATGATTTCCTAGACCGTTGCCATGAGGTGTTGCACAATATGAGCATAGTTGAGACCAATGGGGTCGATTTTGCAGCATTTCAAGTGACTGGTTCTGCCCAGAAATGATGGAGAGCAGCAAGGTTGCCTGCACTTACCTGGGATCCGTTCTCACAACTATTTCTAGAGAAGTTCATTCCTATCACTCTAAGAGAGGAGTATCACAGGCAGTTTGAGAGACTAAGGAGATTTATTGATGGGCTCACTTTCACTCTCAAGCTACAGATGGCCAATGAGACCGGGGGTGATATTTCTTTCAAGACGACCGTAAATATTGCTAGGCGGATCAAGATGGTTCGTGCTTAGGAGAGGGGGTTGGAATGTGATAAGAAACCTCGTCATTCCGGTAGTTTCAATGGCGCTTCATCTGGAGGTAAGGGTACTTTTGGTAGAGGCCATCCTCCCAGGC
This sequence comes from Nicotiana tabacum, assembly GCF_000715075.1. Classification (NCBI taxonomy): domain Eukaryota; kingdom Viridiplantae; phylum Streptophyta; class Magnoliopsida; order Solanales; family Solanaceae; genus Nicotiana; species Nicotiana tabacum. The sequence continues at coordinate 43,294,803 of NC_134080.1, read as the reverse complement.
CATTTTATTCAGCGCTTCAGGCATCTCACGGTGCTTCAGGGCATCGTGGTCCTTATGTGCCTCATTTAGGGTAGCCAGCCTATAGTGCACCATCAGCTACTATCGGTGCGCCTTTGATTCAGAGCTATCACAGAGGTTATCCGGCTCGTTTGGGTCAGCTTCAGCTTCAGCAGCCACAACAGTAGGATGGGTGTTTTGAGTGTAGTGGTATTGGTCATATCAGGAGATTCTGTCCGAGATTATTGGGCGATATACCATAGTATAGTTCTCGTGCCACTATTCCAGCACTGATTGCTCCACTGCCCGCTAGAGGAAGGGGTCAAGCAGCTAGAGGTGGAGGTCAGGCAGTTAGAGGTGGAGGCTAGCAAGCTAGAGGCCATCTCAGAGATATAGTTATGAGTGGTGGGGCCCATACCCGATATTATGTGTTCCCAACTAGGCCCGAGGCCGAGTCATCTGACACTGTTATCACAAGTATTGTTCTAGTTTGCCATAGAGATGCGTCAGTTCTATTTGATCCAGGCTCTATTTATTCCTATGTGTCATCCTATTTTGCTTCATATTTGGTTGTGCCTCGTGATTCTTTGAGCGCTCTTGTGTATGTGTCCACACTTATTGGAGATTCCATTATTATGGATCATGCTTATTGCTCATGTGTGATTACTATTGGGAGTCTTGAGACTAGCGTAGATCTTCAACTTCTTGATATGGTAGATTTTGATGTTATCTTGGGTATGGATTAGTTATCACATTATCATGCCATATTGAACTGTCACGCCAAGACGGTGACCTTAGTCATGCCGGGGTTTCCTCGATTAGAGTGGAGAAGGACTCCTGGCCATTCTACCAGTAGAGTTATTTCTTATGTAAAGGCTCGACGTATGGTCGAGAAGGGGTGTTGAGCTTATTTAGCCTATGTCCGTGATTCTAGTGTGGAGATTCCTTCCATAGATTCAGTACCAGTTGTTCGTGAGTTTCCAGAGGTATTTCTTGCAGATCTGTTGGGGATGCTACCTGACAAAGATATTGACTTCTGTATTGATTTGGCTCCGGGCACTCAGCCCATTTCTATCCCACCATATCGTATGGCCCCGCCAGAGTTGAAGGAATTGAAGGAGCAGTTGCACGATTGGTTGACAAGGGATTCATTAGACCTAATTTCTCGCCCTGGGGTGCACCCGTGTTATTCATGAAGAAGAAAGATGGATCGATGAGAATATGTATAGACTATCGACAGTTGAACAAGGTCACAATCAAGAACAAGTATCTGTTGCCGAGGATTTATAAATTATTTGATCAGCTTCAGGGTGCCAAGGTATTTTTGAAGATTCATTTGAGGTCTAGCTGCCATCAATTGAAGATTAGGGCATCTGATATACCTAAGATGGATTTTCAGATGCGGTATGGGCATTATGAGTTCATAGTGATGTCATTTGGGCTGACAAATGCCCCAACAGCATTCATGGATTTGATGAACCGGGTGTTCAAGCCCTACTTAGATTCTTTTGTGATTGTATTCATGAATGATATCTTAATCTACTCCTGCAATCTAGAGGAGCATGAGCAGCATCTTCGGATTGTACTTCAAACTCAAGGAGATAGCCAGTTATATGTTAAGTTCTCAAAGTGTGAGTTTCGGTTAGACTCAGTCACCTTTTTGGGGCATATTATATCTACAGAGCGCATAAAGGTGGATCCTAAGAAGATTAAGGCAGTTCAGAACTAGCCTAGACCTACTTCAGCTATAGAGATCCGGAGTTTCCTAGGTTTGGCATGTTATTATCGTCGATTCGTGGAGGGATTTTTATCCATAGCAGCCTATTGAATAGATTGACCCAGAAGGGTGTCCCATTCAAATGGTCGGATTAGTGTGAGTTGAGATTTCAGAAGCTCAAGACTGCTTTGACCACGACGCCACTATTGGTATTACCCATAGGTTCAGGATCCTACATGGTGTATTATGATGTATCTCGTATTGGTCTCGATTCAATATTGATGCAGGATGGGCGGGTGATTGCGTACGAGTCACGGTAGTTGAAGGTTCACGAGAAGAATTACCATGTTCATGACTTAGAGTTGGCAGCCATTGTTCATGCGCTGAATATTTGGAGGCAATATCTTTACAGCGTTTCATGTGAGGTATTCATGGATTATTGGAGTTTACAATATTTGTTTAAGCAAAAGGATCTGAACTTGAGGTAGAGGAGGTGGTTGGATCTGTTGAAAGACTATGATATTACTATTTTGTATTATCCCGGGAAGGCCAATACGGTGGCCAATGCCTTGAGTAGAAAGGTTGTGAGTATGGGTAGCCTTGCATATATTTCATTTGGTGAGAGGCCGCTTCCCACAAATGTTCAGGCTTTGGCTAATCAGTTTATGAGGTTAGATGTTTTAGAGCACAGTCTTGTTCTAGCTTGCATAGTCGCTCGATCTTCCTTGTGTGAGAGAATTAGAAAGAATCAGTATAATAATCATCATTTGCTTGTCTTTAAGGACATGGTGCGGGACGGTGGCGCCAAGCAGGTTACTATTTGAGATGATGGGGTTTTGAGGATGCACCGTCGTATTTGTGTGCCTAATGTGGATGGGTTTTGTAAGTTGATTCTTGAGGAGACCCACAGTTTCCGGTATTCTATTCATTTGGGTGGCGCCAAGATGCATCATTACTTGCGGCAACATTATTGGCAGAGGAAGATGAAGAAGGATATAGTTGCATATGTAGCTTGGTGTCTAAATTTTCAGCAAGTAAAGTACGAGCATTAGAGACATGGTGGTTTGCTTCAGAGGTTAGAGATTCCTAAGTGGAACTGGGAGCTTATCACAATGGATTTTGTTGTTGGACTCCCACAGACTCAGAAGAAGTTCCATGTGGTATGGGTCATTGTAGATAGGTTGACCAAGTCGTCACATTTCATTCCAATGGAAGTTACCTATTCTTCAGAGAGGTAAGCTGAGATCTACATCCACGAGATCATTTGTCTTCATGGTGTGCCCGCGTCTATCATTTTTTATCGAGGTACACAAATCACCTTACACTTCGTGAGGGCCATATAGCGCGAGTTAGGCACGCAGGTGGAGTTGAGTACACTATTTCACCCCTAAACAGATAGATAGTCCAAGCGCACGATTCAAATATTGGAGGATATTCTTTGCGCTTGTGTTATGGATTTTGGGGGTTCTTAGGATTAGTTCTTGCCGCTTGTAGAGTTTGCCTATAACAACAGCTACCAGTCGAGCATTCAGATAACTCCCTATGAGGCATTATATGAAAGGCGGTGTTGTTCGCCAGTTGGATGGTTCGAGCTGGGGGAGGCTCGGTTGTTGGGTACAGATTTGGTTCAGGATGCTTTGGATAAGGTCAAGATAATTCAAGATCGACTTCGCACCGCTCGGTCTAGGTAGAAGAGTTATGCCGATCGTAGAGTTTGTGATATTGCATTCATGGTTGGAAAGAGGGTATTGCTCCGGGTTTCACCCATAAAGGGTGTGATGAGGTTCGAAAAGTAAGACAAGTTGAGCCCTAGGTATATCGGACCCTTTGAGATTCTTGAGAGAATGGGTGAGGTGGCTTGAAAACTTGCATTGGCACCTAGTTTATTAGTAGTCCATCCGGTGTTCCATGTGTCCATGCTCTGGAAGTATCAGGGTGATCCGTTCCATGTGTTAGATTTCAGCTCAGTCCAATTGGACAAGGATTTGACTTATGAGGAGGAGCTGGTGGCTATTCTATCCCGGCAGGTCCGATAGTTGAGGTCTAAGAGTTATCCTTCAGTTTGAGTGCAGTGGAGAGGTCAGCCGATCGAGGTAGCCACGTGGGAGTCCGAGTTGGGGATGCGGAGTAGATGGCCATACCCTTTCACCAGTCGAGGTACTTTTCTATGTTCGTTCGAGGACAAACATTTATTCTAGAGGTAGAGAATGTGATAATCCGATAGGTCATTTATAGTTTTATCCTTCATTTCTGTGTTCTGAGACCTCCAATAGCTCCATTTAGACTTTCTCGATTTGCATGCACAATCTGTGTCCATTTTCCCGAAGGTTTTTATGAGAAAATTGATAAAAATGTGAAATCGTACCTTAAAACTCATTTGAGTTGACTATGGTCAAAGTTTTATGTAAACGGACCCGATTCAGCATTTGACGGTCCGACGGGTACGTATCGTGATTTGGGACTTGGACGTATGCCCAAAATCAAATCCGAAAGTCCCTAACTTGATTTAACATAAATTGTTAAAAACTAGTAATTTAAAGGTTTAAAGAATTCCTAAGTTTGATCGTAAGTTGACTTTGTTGCTACCGGGTGGATTTTAATTTCGAAACTTGGTATAAGTTCATTATAATATATATGACTAGTCTGCAAAATTTGGTGCAAAACGAAATTGATTTGACATGATTGTGACGTCCAGTTGAGAAATTGCATGTTCTTAAGTTTTATTGAAAATTTCATTAATTTTGGTGTCCTATTCATAGTTCTAGGTGTTATTTTTGGTGTTTTGATCACGCGAGCAAGTTCTTATGATATTTTTTCACTTGTGTGCATGTTTGATTTGGGGCCCGAGGGGATCGAGTGATTTTCGGATAGGCTACATATGATTTTGAACTTAGAAGTATAGCTGATGCCTTTACTGTTGCTTGTGCACTGTTGTAGATCTCGTATTTGCGAGCATTGCTTTTGTGAACAAGGCTTCGCATTTGCGAGCATGGGATGGATTCGAGGAGTCTCGCATTTGCTAGGTAAATGTTCGCATTTGCAAACTTGCAGTTGCCGCTTTTGTGAAGGCAGAGTCGCATTTGCGACTCAGTATGTCTTGGGCTACCATCGCATATGCGAAGGAATGGTCCGCATTTGCGAGTGGTATGGGTTCGCATTTATGACCAAAACATTGCATTTGTGATGACTGACTTTCTGAGAAGGGTTTGCATTTGTGATGTTTGAAATTGCAAACAAGATATCGCAATTGCGACATCCACAGCTGGTAAAGAGGGGAAAACGGGATTTAGCTCATTTCTTTCAAACTCTCAACCCTAAACTCCTAGAGGCGATTTTTCCAAGAGACTTTGTGACGATCCGGCCGGTCGTCTTAAGAATTAACGCTCTGATCCCCTATTAACTGCTTTCCCCAAGTTTATTTCTGCTATTTCGATTTGCCAGGATGTTCAGTTTTGAGTTTCGGAGAGTTTTGGGACACTTAGTCCCTAAATGAGAGGTTAAGTGTTGGAAAGTTGACCGTAGTTGGAACAATGTGAAGACGGCCTTGGAATTGAAATCTGATGGTTCCATTAGCTCCGTTGGGTGATTTCGAGGTTAGGAGCGTATTCAGAGTGTATTTTAGAGGTCCGTAGCTAATTTAGGCTTAAAATGTCGGAAGTTGAATTTTTGAAGTTTCTGGTCCGAGAGTGAGATTTTGATTCGAGGTTCGGAATGGAATTTCGGAAGTTGGAGTAGCTCCATAGAGTTGAATGTGATGTCTGTGTAAAATTTCTGGTCATTCGGACGAGGTTTGATAGACTTTTTGATCGAAAGCGTATTTTGAGAATTTTGGAGTTCTTACGCTTAAATCCATGGTTAATTCGAGGTCTTGATGTTGTTTTAGGTGTTTTAAGGATTGGTACAAGTTTGAATAAGGTATTAGGTGATATTTGTGCTTTTGGTTGAGGTCCTGGGGGCCTCAGGGTAATTTCGGATGGTTAACGAGAAGTTTGAGGAAATGTTGTAGCTGCTGTATTTTTGCTGCTTCTGGTATTTTCGCATCTGCGGTTTAGGGGCCGCAGGTGCGGCGCCGCAGAAGCGGATTTCAATCTTTTCTTCAGGAACTGCAGAAGCGGTATCGCATCTACGGGTTGGGAGTCGCAGATGCAGAAGCTGGCTCTTTAAGTGAAAGTCGTAGATGCGACATTTGTTCAGCAGAAGCGGGACCGCATGACCGCAGATGCGAAAACTACTGGGCATTATTTTAAAAGGGGTTCCGCAACTTGGGGGTTTATTTCCACAATTTCTAATCATTTTTGGAGCTCTTTGAAGGGGATAGAAGAAGGATTCAAGGGGAATCGCTTGGAGGTAACATCTCTGACTTCATAACTCGTTTTTATTTGATTAAAGACCTAATTAGTGGTGAAAAATTTGGGAAAAATGGGTAATTAGAGGTTGAGTTTAAGAGACCTTTGAATGAGGATTTAAGGGGTCATTTGGACTCCGATTTCAGTGTTCTTGTTATGTATAGACTCGTGAGAGTACGAGGTTTTTGAAAATGTAAACTCGGTTTCGAGACGTGGGCCCAAGGGGCATTTTGGTCATTATGCCTAATTTCGCATTTTAACTTAGAATTTAATTGTAGAAACAGTTACTTGAAGTGTTATTTACATTATGAAATTAAATTGAATAGATTTGGGCCATTTGGAGTCGAGTACTCGTGGCAAGAGCGTGGTCTCGGTTTGATTTTGAGCCGGTTCGAGGTAAGTGGCTTGTCTAACCTTGTGTGGGGACCTTCCCCTTAGGATATGATATATTTGATAATTGAAATGCCTTGTACGTGAGGTGACGAGTGCGTACTTGAGCTAATTGTTGAAAATCCGATTTTACTTTAAGTATTTCAATTGAGTTCCTTTTTCCTGCTTTATTCTACTTGCGAATTTAGCCTGTTGTAGTTTAGAAAAGCATAATTAGTTGACTTAATTGCCTATTTGCTTAAACTGCTTTAATTGCATTATGTGAAGCATGTTAGGCTAGAATTAAATGTTTACTTGGTACAAAATTTGCTTTTAATTGAGTATTCTTGTGTTGCCTCTATGTGTTTTAATTTGGGACTACGGGACGACATCCCGGGAGATCCCCTGTACGTATTTATGATCTGGACTGAGGTGCAGGATACCAAGAGATCCCTGGCACGTATATTGAGGATACCAAGAGATCCTCAGGATACCAAGAGATCCCTAGCATATATTGAGGATACCAAGAGATCCTCGGGATACCAAGATATCCCTAGCATATATTGAGGATACCAAGAGATCCTCAAGATACCAAGAGATCCCTAGCATATATTGAGGATACCAAGAGATCCTCGGGATACCAAGAGATCCTTGGCATATATTGAGAGTACTAAGAGATCCTCGGGATACTGAGAGAACCCCGGTTACTTCCTTGTGGTTTGCCTTCATCTCTGTTTCCGTTATTGTACTCTTATCATCCTATGTAGATTCTTACTGTAGATTCTCAATTGTACTGCTTATCTTATCCTTTCATCTTTATAATTATTTAGTCTCAGTAGGGCCCTAACTTTCCTCGTCACTACCCAACTGAGATTAGGCTTGGCACTTACTGAGTAGTGATGTGGTGTACTCATGCCTCTTCTGCGTATGTTTTTCATGTGCAGATCCAGGTACTGCTGCTCAGGCCTATCATCTTTGAGGAGGTGACTGCTCTAGAAACTTCAAAGTACATCTGCCGCGTCCGCAGATCGAGAAGTCCCTTTCTATTCCTACTTTTATTATTTAGCCCTTCTGTACTTTTTCTGTTCTTATTAGACATTCCGGAGTTAGAGCTATGTAGTGTTGATCTCAGCTTGTGATTCGTGGATTTTAAGGTCTTGGATTTATGTTTTGGTATTGAGGGTTAAACATGGTGTATGACGAGTGGCACATTTAAACAATATTATTACTTTATTCCTGTTTTAAATTATTTAACTTTCGCAAATTTTGGTTTTCTTCCGCAAATTTAAGCTTACCTAGTCGTAGAGACTAGGTGCCATCACGATGGTTCACGGAGGGCGAATCGGGGTCGTAGAGACTAAGTGACAAAATTTCGGACAGTCTGAGTGCACTATTCAGATTCTTGAGGATATGCTTCGTGCGTGTGTGATTGAGTTTGGAGGGTCTTGGGATTAGTTCTTGCCATTGGCGGAGTTTGCTTAAAACAATAGTTATCAATCCAACATTGAGATGGCACCGTATGAGGCTTTATATGGTAGGCGGTGTAGATCTCCGGTGGGTTGGTTTGAGCCGTGTGAGGCCAGATTATTGGGCACAAACTTGGTTCAGGATGCTTTGGAGAAGGTTAAGGTGATTCAGGATAGACTCCGTACAACCCAGTCCAGATAGAAGAGTTACGCGGACCGGAAGGTTCGTGATGTTTCCTATATGGTTGGAGAGCGGGTTCTACTTCGGGTTTCGCTTATGAAGGGCGTCATGAGATTTGGGAAAAAAGTGAAATTGAGTCCGAGGTTTATTAGCCCTTTTGAGATATTGAGGTGTGTTGGAGAGGTTGCTTATGAGCTTGCTTTACCTCCCAGCTTGGCCGGAGTTCATCCGGTATTTCATGTTTCGATTCTCCGGAGGTATCACGGCAATCCGTCGCACGTGTTGGATTTCAATTCAGTCTAATTGGACAAGGATCTATCTTATGTTGAGGAGCCAGTGGCAATACTGGACAGGCAGGTTAGAAAGCTGAGGTCAAACAACATTGCATCAGTAAAGGTTCAATGGCGGGGCCAGCCGGTCGAGGAGGCGACCTGGGAGATCGAGCAGGATATGCGCAACCGTTACCCTCATATTTTCACTACTTTAGGTATGTCTTTATGCTCGTCCAAGGACGAACAAATGTTTAAGTGTAGAAGGATATGACGACCCAGCCGGTCGTCTTAAGAATTAACGCCCTGATCCCCTATTAACTGCTTTCCCCAAGTTTATTTCTGCTATTTCGATTTGCCGGAATGTTCGGTTTTGAGTTTCGGAGAGTTTTGGGACACTTACTCCCTAAATGAGAGCTTTAGTATTGAAAAGTTGACTGTAGTCAGAACAGTGTGAAGACAACCTCGAAATGGAAATCCGATGGTTCCATTAACTCCATTGCATGATTTCAGGGTTAGAAGCGTGTTCGGAGTGTGTTTTGGAGGTCCGTAGCTAATTTAGGCTTGAAATGCCGGAAGTTGAATTTTTGAAGTTTTCGTTCCGAGAGTGAGATTTTGATCCAAGGGTCGGAATGAAATTCTGGAAGTTGGAGTAGCTCCGTAGTGTTGAATGTGACGTGTGTGCAAAATTTTAGGTCATTCGGACGAGGTTTGATAGACTTTTTAACCGAAAGCGTATTTTGAGAATTTTGGAGTTCTTAAGCTTAAATCCATGGTTAATTCGAGGTCTTGATGTTGTTTTAGGTGTTTTAAGGATTGGTACAAGTTTGAATAAGGTATTAGGTGATGTTTGTGCTTTTGGTTGAGGTCTCGGAGGCCTCGGGGTGATCTCGGATGGTTAACGAGAAGTTTGAGGAAATGTTGTAGCTGCTGTATTTTTGTTGCTTCTGGTATTTTCGCATCTGCTGTTTGGGGACCGCAAGTGCGGCACCGCAGAAGCAGCTAAGGGGCCGCAGAAGTAGATTTTGGTCTTTTCTTCAGGAACCGCAGAAGCGGTACCGCATCTGCGGATTGGGAGTCGCAGATGCTGAAGCTGGCTCTTTAAGTGAAAGTCGCAGATGCGACATTTGTTCCGAGAAGCGGGACCGCAAATGCGGTCCCATGACCACAGATGCAGAAACTGCTGGGCAATATTTTAAAAGGGGTTCCGCGACTTGGGGGTTTATTTTAATCATTTCTAATCGTTTTTGGAGTGTAAGCACGTGATTTTTGCTTTACGAGCAATCGCTCCAAAAGAAAATAAAAATAGTGACAAATGATTTCGCGGTACAATTCTTCGAGTTTTCCGTGACATGTGTTGTTAGTCATTTATGGGTCTGTCCGTTTTGCATCTAGGCATTATCAAACAAAAATACAAAAATGCCTGTCGTTAAAAGAAAATTCAAAAAAATGTGTATGTGTGCATCGTTCATTCTCAGCTGTGAGCTAACCATTTTTATTTTTATTTTTATTTGTTCATTTTTGTGTTTATCGTTGTGGGTATCACTCAATATGTGTGTAGGTTTATTTTAATTTTTACATTGTTTTAGGAATTTTTGTTTAATTTGAAGAAAAAAAAAGCAAAAGAGTGAAGGAAAATCGGTTTGGGCCCAAAGAAATAAAACAATGCAGGCCCAAACAGACACTCGAGTCCAGTCCAAAACCGGCTGCCTAAGCAGCAATTCAAACGACGCCGTATGAGGGCGTTCGATCTGAGCCATCCGTCCAGGCCAATCCAACGGCTCAGGGCCTCTATCAGTAACCCGTTTCAAAACCCGACCCAAATAACCAGCCTGACCCAACCCCTCATTTAAACCAAACGACCTCGTTTCACTACCAAATGACCCCGTCTCATTTCTCAGGATCAGATCTAAGCCGTTGAGATCATCTGATCTAACGGCTCAGATCCAATCAGCCTCCCCGTATATAAGCCTCCTATCGTACCCGCACCCCCTATACCAACCCCACCCTTCATCGTCCCCAAACCCAAATCTGAAACCCCCCGAACCCTAGCAGCCGCCCCAGTATCCCTCGCCATTAAAGCCGGCGGCATGAACGCCGATGACCGCCTCCTGAACACCCTAGGACCACCTCACTGTCCTGAACACGAATCCACTAACCACGAGCCTCGAATCACTTTCGTTCGTCTCGAATCTTCATTTGAAGATTTGAGTCGAACCCGGATCTATGCCAAACCATCCCATCTTCATACCAGACACTCCCCTGACCTTCCTCGTAACCAAACCAAACTTGGTTTGGTCCGAATCTACCCACAACTCCCTAAAAATCAGATCTGGAAATCCAGACTTTAGAACACATGCACCTGGGGAATCCGGCCGGTTTGGACATGGGTTTGAGGTCTAATAGACCTTAATCAAGGTGTTCTCATGTGAGAACACCCTGATTAAAGTTTGTTCGGCCTCAAAAGTTCGAAGTTGAATCAGATTTGGGTCTGTTTGATTGAAACATTTTCGGTACGTTTTCCTTTCTTTTGTGTTAGTTTTAATTAAGTGGTCAGCATGTTTCGTTGGGTTTGTTTGTTATTTTTGTTATTTTTCATTCGGATTTCTTCATCTCTGTAAAGACCTTTTATTTGGTCGATTGGTTTCTGTGTATGATTTAAATGTATCCTATGATAAGCATGTCCGATTAGTATAGTCGTCGCATGAATAAACTTATATAGGTTCCTAGTGACTGACCAAGTTGTCTGAAGCCCTTTAGGTCCCTGTATGTGTTGTTTATTTGAACGACTGATCATTACCTGTTATGATTAGTATAGTCGACTCGATAAATGTCGTCGATCAGTTTTCTATAACTAATGAATCGAATGAGCTAATAATGTCGCATGACTAATTGAACCTTGCCATTGACTGAATGCCCCAGCATTGTTTGAAATGGTTTGTTTGCATTGTGAAACTGACTGAAAAGGTTCAGTCCAGGCAGTTTTGAATTTGAACTTTCATCAGTTCAAAAATGCCCTGATGCTGCAATAGGCAGGGCAGTAATAATCAAGGTCAAGCAGGGGTATTCTGGGGTTTGAAAAAGGCAGAAAAGGTTAGTTTAAATGAAGCTGGCAAGTAGGGTACTAATTAAGATTAAACTAATACTAATGGGGAGCAAGACACAAGGGTATGGGGCTTAAATTGAATAAAAAAGGGATGCCCATAACTCCTGATTAAACAAGACCAGGCGTGGGGAACAAAAGGGGCTGGCACCAAAGATGCTTAGGCATGGGTTTAAAGGGTATGGGTATTCTGCCAATTGGCAGGGCAGGCAGCTCAGCTGCACTAGTGCATTTGGCCTATAAAGAGGCCATTGGAGAACTTAAAGAGGGTTGGACTTTTGAGTCTTCAGAAAGAAAAAAACTTTAGTCTGAAGAGAGGTCTAGTGAGTCCCAAATCACAATAGCGTAAACACAAGGTAGTTTCCAATAGACATTGTAACCAAACACTGCCTGAAAGTTGTACAAGAGTGCATATTGGTCAAAGCTGTCTTGGCCAAGTTCTGTTGCTTGCATTGGCTGAGTTGTTTGTTGGTTGTTGAACTGTTAGTTTTACTGCATTTGAACCCTCAGTTACTGCTGTTATTTCCTTACTCTTTCCTGGGATTGCTAGCTTGGTTTCGACTATCTGCTAGTCCTTGTATTCTGGGAGATATTGTTGGTTATCTGTGGCTGTGGAAAACACTTGGTTTAGTTGGTTTTTGCTGTGTGTCTGCTGCTGCTGTATTTACTGCATACTGCCCAGCTGATCATTCCTTTCTTCTTTTGTTCTCTATACCAGGTACACACCTAATACACTGTCAGATGTAATTGGAAATTGAGGATGAATACAAAAATGAGAAAACCTGAAGAATGTCTTTATACGTAGATTGTTGCATTAAATATCATGTAATGTAGAATGATTTTTTATTTTGGTTTGGATGCTGGAAGCAGCTTGCCCGCCTAGTAAATATCAATGTATGGGGATTGAATGTTAGTTGTATATGTAGGCTGTTAGATGAATATCCCTAATGCAGTAGGTTGTATCCCAGACTTAGGTTTAAATTGTGTAACATACTCTTTAATGTAGGCCAGGCATGTAAACTATCCACTATTAGTATAGTTCTTTCCCCTTTTGCTAGTTTGTCACATATAAATTGATAAAGAACAAAGAATCAGTTCTAGGCCTCCACCCCAGGAAGGCCGAGCCCAAATCGAAAATCAGCTAGGCCTGTATCGGAAAAACAGGGCCCAAGTCGGGCCATCTCGCATGAGCTGGGTTTGGGCCCATAATTTGCGACTAGTTGTCCATAAATGCAGTCACATTTTATTATTCTGTAGTAGCACTTTAAATCCGGTTTTATAATCAACTAAGGCTATTTACTGCTTTCAATTGATAGAGACAAACACGACGAGAAACATAGTTGCTATAGGATATCCCTTAAAAATAACAACGAGATGAGCCTCGATAAAAATAAACAAAACGCAGATACGGGGCCCTTGTTAAATGCATATTAGTGAAGCATTTAGTTTCCAGGACGGGTTGTTTAGCAAATCTCACAACTCTCCTAAAAATAACAATGCGTTAGACTCTTTAGGACGCGCCTTAATAAATCTTACCTTCTTAAACTCGGGTGCGCATTTATGTGACCCAAATCCAATTCTCAACGGAGTCGAAATGTGTTTCTAATCACGGGTACATTGATTGTGACGTGGTTCGAGATGCGTGTCCATGACGTTGCAAATTCATTTTTTTTTAAAAAAAATAAGAATGAGATGAGCCTCGCCAAATAAAAATGCAAATTGCGGGGCCCTCAGTAAATATTTGCTTTAAAAATTGTTTAGACTTCGGGATGGACCGTTTAGTAAAATTCCACGGTCCTACCCAAAATAAATACGCTAGTCGCTTTAGGCGCGCCTTTAATAATTTAATTTCCTTAAAATCGGGTGCACATTGATGTGACCCAAATCCAAATCTCAACGGAGTCAAAGTGTGTCGACGACCGCGGGTACATTGATTGTAACGCGGTTCGAGATACATTTTCACAACGTTGCAATTCTTGATAAAAACAGTAAATGATAAAAGCGGTTAAAAGTTAAATTTTTCACATAAGTTCACACTTGTATAAAATCAGATAATCAAGCCGAATATAACAGTTGAGCGACCGTGCTAGAACCACGGAACTCGGGAATGCCTAACACCTTCTCCCGGGTTAACAGAATTCCTTATCCGGATTTCTGGTACGCAGACTGTAATATGGAGTCATTCTTTTCCTCGATTCGGGATTAAAATTGGTGACTTGGGACACCCTAAATCTCCCAAGTGGCGACTCTGAAATAATTAAACCAATCCCGTTTCGATTGTCCTTTAAATTGGAAAAAAACTCCCCTGCGCCCCTCGGGCGCGGAAAAAGGAGGTGTGACAGCTCTGGCGACTCTGCTGGGGATCTAACCCAGAACCACTGGTTCAGGGTTAAGAATTCGAGCTTAGAATAATTGTTATTATTTGGCTTTATTTATTATCTGATTTTATTATTATTTGTTTTAGCCTAAATGTGCAAAATGCTACTTTTACCGCTTTGATATTATTTGAACTGTATATAAACTGTGCCGAAACCCTTCTCTTCTTACCTCTGGGGATGTGCTTACTGGTTGAGACTCCCTATTCTGTTAGTGTCGTACCCTAAATAAAAGAGGCTCGGAAAGTTTCTAAGCCGGCTGGCCTTTTGGTTCCCGGAAAGGAGCTCCTTCCTCAACTCGAGTTGTCCGCTCGGGTACACTGTCTAGAACACCGACCCAGGTTTTGAACATAGAATAACGTGACTTCATGCCGGATCCCTAGTAGGAACGTTTATTTGCATCATGTTGCATATGACTTAGGGGACTCAACACAGGGGTTGGGTCCGTCTAGGACTAGCAACCTGATATGAAAAGACCATTCTGATGCATCCTATTGTTGTCCGTGCATTTATTTGTCTCATGCCCGCATGCTGACCGGTGTTTGAATATTTGGAATATTGTGGAAAAAAAAAGAGTGAAATAACGGTTAGGAATTGATTGTTTATTGTTGAAAAAAAGAAAAAAAACAAATACTGTCAAAACTCTGCCAAAATTTTGAAAAAAAAGTCGTTCTGTTTTTCAAAAAAAAAAAAAATATCAATAGAAATATAGAGTTTGTCTTGTTTTTAAAATGGTTTTTTATGAAAATAATAATAAAAAGAGTCTTGTGTTGTCTTTACTTTTATTATTTGTTGCAAATATATGTATGTATATATATATATATATGAAAAATTCAAAAGTTTTGCTTTACTTCAAAATGTATATATATCTTTATTTGTGGCAAAAGTATTTGTCTTGCTAAAGGTCTAGAAAAGTCCTTTCAGGCTCCCAGTTTTCGAAACAAAAATCCAAAATATTTTCCGTTATTGACTTCTTTAGAAAGTTTTTATATATATATATACGAAAATTCAAAATTCACAAAAAATCGCATATATTTTTGTTTTTATCAGGATAAGTGTCGTTTGTTAAAATCTTATTAATAAATGTGCAGAATGAGCACGATTCCGAATGAACCCTTTTCAATCATGAATAAAATCCCCCTCCAATTGCGGCTCTGGTGGAATGATTTGGGCAAAGAAGGGCATGACGAAATCAAGAAGTATCTGAAAGGCCTCACGAGTTTGTTGGATATCAGGCCACGAGGAGATATCATAAGGGCACTAGTCCCCCACTGGGATCCTGCGCACAATGTCTTCCGTTTCTCAGATTTTGAACTTACCCCAACTTTAGAAGAAATAGCAGGGTATATCGGCAGCACTGAGACTCCTTTGAGGCACAAATATCTGATTGCTCCAAGAGCTGTAGCAATACACAGGTTCCTAGACTCTTTAAAGATAGTCAGAACAATTCATAACCCTGACTTGGCAAAAGGTTTTTGCAGCATGAGTTTCGTATATCAAAGATATGGTCACATAGGAGGATTCGACAAGCCAGAAAACCAGTTGTGCAGCAAAGGTAATCGCCAAAAGTGGGAAGAACATAGACGGATTGCTTTCATGATAACTTTTCTAGGACTACTAGTATTCCCAAGAAAAGATGGGAATATTGACATAAAGATAGCAGGGGTCGTCAGTACGTTGCTCACACAGAGTGATAGTACGTTGGCACCCATGATAGTATCTGATATATTCCGGGCACTCACTTCTTGCAAAGCCGGAGGAAGCTTTTTCGAGGGTTGCAATTTGTTGTTGCAAATGTGGATGACCGAACACCTAGGTCACCGAGCCCAGTTTCTGAGCCATGGATCCGCTGGAAAGACCTGCATAGAGGAGTTCTATACCAGAGTTGATGAAACCTACCTACCAGAAGGGGTCACAGCATGGACCTCATATTTCCATACCCTCAACGCTAGTCAAATACAGTGGGCGCTAGGGTGGTTACCGATCGACGAAGTCATATACATGCCAGCAGCCAGGCCCCATTTTCTCTTAATGGGACTTAAAAGTATTCAACCATACGCGTCGCATCGGGTTTTAAGGCAACTTGGGAGGTATCAGATAGTGCCGAAAGATGAGGATCTGAGCATCCAGGTAATCGAGATCAGTCCCGACGGCCAGTTTCCTGAAGCAAGGGTTCGTCAAATTTGGAGCCAATGTCAATACTTAGAAGCAAATACTTGTGTAATGAATCGGGCAAAAGGGGAAGTTTCGCCCGGGTATCAGGCCTGGTACAAAGGGGAGACATCATCTGGAAGACCGACCAAAAGACCTCACCTGCAAGAATTTGCCAAATCTTCACAAGAACAGTGGGGCTGGTTGGCCAAAGAGCAGGAATATCTTGTCAAAGCAGGCAAACTGAAGCAACAAGTTCAGGATATGAGATTTGAGTGCCAATTACAGTCTGCCGCCCACGAGGGAGAAAAGAGCAGGTTAATCAGAGAAGGCGAGATCCTCAAAGCTCAGATCCGGAGAATGAAAAAAGAGGCTAATAGCCAGCTGAGAAGCCGGGCAGATAAAAGATTGATAGCAGGGTTAAAGGATCAGATTGCGGAATGCCGGGAAGATTTGGAAAAAGCCAGGGACAGCACAACAAAATTGCGAACCAAGTGGGCAAAGGGTGCGATAGCTCGGAGGCAGCGCCTGCAACGAGTCATAAGGGATTATGAACTGAGCATCGGGACATTAAGGGAAACGAATGCCTCTCTTCAAGAGAGGATCTTCAAGCAAACACGAGATGCCCAAGCCGACAGAAGGCAATGTTACGAGGCAATGACCAGAATGGAAAGGCAGATGGAGATGTTCCAAGACCGGCTTGCCAGCAATGCACAAACACTAGGATTGAAGAACCGACAGATAAGGCAGTTGTTCGCGGAAAGGGACAACATTCGGGGAAAGATCGACGAGATCGGGCATTACATCTACATGAGATGCGTGACATGCGAGCAAAAGCCTCGAAAGACCCTCCTTGTTTCCATCATGGGTTGCGTCCACCGAATCATGAATGAGCTGAAAAACCTGCAGAGGGACCTCACACCTAGGGCCGCGGAAAGGCCGAATGATGCCTCGCGGGTCCCTAAGTTGGAAAATTAATCTTTGGTTGAGTCCTGTTTATTTGGCTTTGTCGCTTTTCCATATGTTGTTTTCCTTTCTTTTAGTCAAAACGGGTTAAGAACTGTGGAGTCTGTACTATTGCTATCCCTTGCTTGAAGTAATTTGTAATAGCAAAAATTTTGGGAATGAATTTAATGATTTCACAAGAATTGTACGTTTCTTTACTTTAAGGCAGAACTACGCCTGGTCTGATTCACGCGGGGACGTGATACGTAGGCAATCCCCATAAGATTCGACCGCTTTTAATAAATAAATAAAAGAAAATGTAAGTAAAATAAAACGCAGAGTTTCGCAAAATACTTTAAAAGAGACGAATGAACAAGCCGGAATGACGCATGTGGTTTGAAGCAAAGCATGTAGAAACGGTTAACTGCCTAGGTGCATTGCATCCTCTATGTGTTACGATCAAATCTGTTAAGCTCTAACACTAACAAAGTTTGTTGTTGTCTAATACCAGACAGTTAGTTGTTAAAGAATTCTGGCAACACATTCATACCAAACCAGATCCAAAGGACCGGTAGCAACAAGCATGACTACTTCAGAGAATAGTAATGAGGAAGAAAGGCCGATGAGCCAGTTGCTAAAAGAGGCAATGGAAAAGATTGAAAGGATGGGACTAGAGATGCATGCAATGCAGCTAGCCCTGGCCAAAACGCAAAAGAGCCCTGAGACACTGGGACACGTGCCGGAGTACCCTCACTCTGGCCCTTCCACAAGCCGCCCAAATCCCCTCTATCATCAAGAAAGAAGCCCTCATGATTCCCAAGCTCCACCACCCCATCAACCTCTCCCAACACCCAATATTCCCATTTTTGTGGGACCTGCATCAGCCCCTTTGCAGCGAACGACCAGTGAGCCATTGTTTCAGGCTCACGATACACAATACTATCCCCCTGAGCCTACATTCCACGCACCGGAACCACAGGCTTACAATCCCCATTTGGAAGTACCGGCAGAGGTTGAGAAGCCGGTTAAGGCCCCTGAACAGGATGAAGTGTTAAGAAAGTTCAAAAGCCTGGAGCAATCCTTCAGGAACTTGCACGGGCTGGGCAATCAAGTCAGCGTGGCATACAAAGATCTGTGCCCTTTCCCAGATGTCCAACTCCCGGCTGGGTTCAAGATGCCCAAGTTTGATTTATATGAAGGGCACGGTGATCCCATGGAACATTTGCGGGGATTCTGTAGCAAAATGAGAGGGGCAGGAGGCAAGGATGAGCTTTTGATAGCTTATTTCGGCCAAAGTCTGAGTGGATCTGCACTGGAATGGTATACCAGGCAAGATTTCAGCAGGTGGTACACGTGGGATGATCTGGCGCAGGCTTTTACAGGTCATTTCCAGTACAACCTGGAGATAGTCCCTGACCGTCTCACGTTATTGAGAACTGGGAAGAAACCCGGGGAAAGTTTTCGCGAATTCGGGTTCCGCTGGAGAGAACAAGCAGCTAGGGTCGATCCTCCCATGAGAGAGGGAGAGATGGTAGACTACTTTTTGCAGACATTGGATCCAACCTACTTTGGTCACTTGGTGACAACGGTTGGAAAATCTTTCAATGAGGTGGTCAAAATAGGGGTCATGATAGAAGAAGGTTTGAGGTCGGACAAGATCTTAAACTATTCGGCACTTAAGGCCACAACCCAGGCTATTCAAAGCGGCACGGGAGGTGCGCTAAGAAGAAAGAAAGAAGAGGTTGCCACGATCGAGGCAAGCAGTTGGTCCAGGGCTGGCAGGCCGCACTACAACCAACCCAGGCCTCACAGGTCAAACTACCCATACAACCCACCACAAAATTTCTATCCACCTCGAGAACCACATTGTTCCGTACACCAAGCCCAGGTATACACTCAGCCTCCGGTTCGCCCACAATGGCGTGCACCGGCTCCCCAGAACATATATGCACCACCACAAAACACTTACCCTCCACCAAGGGCATATAGAAATCCTTCAGGGGCAGGTTTCCGGGGAAATCCAGATGCCAGAAATGACAGGTTGCGGAAGCAAAGAACCTTCACCGAACTGGGAGAAACCTACACCGTTGTGTTCCACAAGCTGCGGCAATTGGGTTTGGTTAGTCCTGTCCATACTCGGGAACCAAATCCCCCGCCTCAGAATTTGGATCGTTCAATCAGTTGTGAATACTGTTCAGGGATGCTCGGGCACGATACCGAGAAGTGCTGGAAGTTAAGGCATGCCATACAGGATCTTATTGACACCAATAAGATCGATGTCCAGACACCGGAGGCTCCTAACATCAACCAAAACCCACTGCCAGCGCACCACGAAACTCACATGATTGAGTTGGTGTGTGAGGGAGGAGAATTAAGAAAACCCTCACAAACAGTGATGATGATCCAAGCTGCCCCAAAAGAAGTCTTAACCAGTGGAGGAACAAATGTACAGTCGCAGGGAGAAGGCGTCAAGCCGGTAGTAATATAGGGGAAGAGCCCGTCCGTCATAGCAAGCAAACCCGAGCCAAGCAAGTTGGTAATACCAGGGATCCTGCCCACACCGGCAGTCATGTTGAAAGGGGTATGTGGAGAACGGGTGACCATAAAGCCGGTGGTCCAACTGCCAATGCTTGACAGCAGGGTTGTGCCCTGGAAATATGAAAAAGCAGTGGTGACGTACCAAGGAAAACAGGTGGAAGAAGTCAGTTGTGAAGCGCAAGGGCTGACTCGATCAGGTCGATGTTTTGCTCCGGTGGAGTTAAGAAAAACCAACCCAGTGGCAACCAAGAAGCCAGTGTCAGAAGAAGAGGCTGAAGACTTCCTGAGGAAGATGAAAGTGCAAGACTATTCTGTGGTTGAGCAGCTGAGAAAAACACCTGCCCAGATCTCACTATTGTCATTACTCCTCCATTCCGAGGAACATCGCCGGGCCCTGTTAAAGATATTGAACGAGGCCCATGTACCCAGTGAGATTTCTGTAAACCACCTGGAAACCATTGCCAGCAAGATTTTCGAGGTGAACAGGGTAACATTCTCAGATGATGACCTGCCGGTGGAAGGTACGGAGCATAACAAAGCTCTATACCTAGCTGTCAAATGTGAAGACTCGGTGGTAACTCGAGTATTGGTGGATAACGGCTCAAGCGCCAATATTTGTCCATTATCCACCCTGGACCAGTTAAAGATTGATCGTGGAAGAATCCGGGAGAATAGCATCTGTGTCCGGGGGTTTGACGGAAACGGAACAGCCACTGTGGGGGATGTTGTACTTGAACTGACCATTGGCCCGGTCCTGTTTACCATGGAATTCCAGGTATTGGACGCCACGGTATCTTACAACTTGCTGTTAGGACGACCTTGGATTCATGCAGCTAAAGCGGTGCCTTCCACCCTACATCAGACAGTGAAGTTCGAGTGGGAAAGACAAGAGGTCGTGTTGCACGGCGAGGATACAACATGCACCATGGGCGGAACCATTGTGCCTTTCATAGAGACCACTGATGACAAGGGTCCCTGGGTCTACCAGATTCTCGATACAGGGTCGGCCAACAAAATTTCTGAAGGAGAAATCATCCCGCACCCTAGGGTGACTGCCGCAACAGTCATGATGGTATCAGAAATGCTGGGTAATGGGTTTGTGCCGGGAAAAGGCCTGGGAGTTGAACTTCAAGGGATAGTCCAACCTGTCTCCCTTCCTAAGAATCTGGAAACTTTCGGGTTGGGGTTCAAACCAACCGCAGCAGACAGGAAGCAAGCGCGAAAAATGAAGAAGAGAGTCTGGTCTCTGCCTAAACCAGTGCCACGCCTCTCAAGGTCTTTTGTTAAAGCTAGTGCCAAGGGGTCAGCGATCCCAAAGATTCGAGGACCTTTGATCGGCATAAGTGAAGACCTGAATCAGAGTCGTGAGAGACTATTCGCGGATGTCAGTATGGTGGAAGCTGGAGAGGGTTCCAGCAGAGCAGAGATACAATTCGTGGGGCCTGAGGCCAAGACCAACAATTGGACGGTTACTCCTCTTCCTGTCCGAGGGGAGTCTTGGTAGTAGGCTTTGATTAATGTTTTGTTTGTTTGTTTGTTTGATCGGATTATTCAAGGGTGTAATCCCAATTTTACTTTCGTTTTGTAAAAGTGTGAACCCTTTTTATCCTGCAAATTTAATAAAGTTCTTTTCTTTTGTCCCATTTTAATTTCTTGTTTTGTTCTTTTTCTTTCTGAACAGTTCTCTTTTTACTGGTCCTAATGACATGGCATGCACAACGGATCTTCGACCTAGTCTAATAAATCAATCTGAATCTGACTCAATGATGCAAGAGGTCGTTTGTGATAATGAATCCGAATGTGACGAAGGGGAAGCCTTCGAAGAAATAAACCGAGAACTGTGCCAATTTGAAGAGAAACCCAAGCCTAACCTAAATGACACTGAGGCTGTGAATCTAGGAGACGCTGATAACATCCAAGAGACCAAAATTAGCATCCACATTGAGCCGAATGTCAAAGCAGAATTGATCGAAACTCTCAGGGAATTCAAAGATGTTTTTGCATGGTCATATAATGATATGCCTGGATTGAGCACCAATTTAGTGGTTCACAAACTACCCACTGACCCGGCATACCCTCCGGTCAAGCAAAAACTAAGGAAATTTAAAACAAAAATGAGTGTAAAAATCAAAGAAGAAGTGATCAAGCAGTTGCAATCGAAGGTCATTCGGGTCACTCGATATCCCGAGTGGCTGGCCAATGTGGTACCAGTCCCAAAGAAGGATGGAAAAATTAGGGTGTGCGTCGACTACCGCAACCTCAACAAAGCAAGTCCCAAGGACAATTTCCCGTTACCCAACATTCATATCCTGATCGATAATTGCGCTGGGCGCGAGATCGGATCCTTTGTGGATTGCTATGCGGGTTATCATCAGATCCTAATGGACGAAGAGGATGCTGAGAAGACAGCGTTTATTACGCCATGGGGAACCTACTGCTATCGGGTAATGCCGTTCGGGTTAAAGAACGCCGGGGCAACGTACATGCGAGCAATGACTGCTGTGTTTCATGACATGATACACAAAGAAATAGAGGTGTACGTCGATGATGTGATCATCAAATCTTGGCGTCAGGAGGACCATGTGGCAGACCTAAGGAGATTTTTCCAAAGACTCCGGAGGTATGATATCAAGCTTAACCCGACCAAATGCGCATTCGGGGTTCCATCAGGAAAGTTGCTAGGATTCATCGTCAGTCGACGGGGGATTGAGTTAGACCCATCCAAAATTGAATCCATCCGAGACTTGCCACCGCCAAGGAACAAAACAGAGGTAATGAGTTTGTTGGGTAGACTCAATTACATCAGCAGGTTCATCGCTCAACTCACAGCAACTTGTGAGCCCATATTTCGGCTACTGAGAAAGGATGCTGCAGTAGGTTGGACGACAGAGTGTCAGGAGGCTTTCGACCAAATCAAAGGGTATCTGTCTAATCCACCCGTATTGGTCCCGCCTAAGCCCGGGAAACCTCTAATCCTTTACCTGACGGTTTTAGAAAATTCATTTGGTTGTGTACTGGGGCAACATGATGACACAGGAAGGAAGGAGCAGGCCATCTACTATCTTAGCAAGAAATTCACAGTGCATGAGGTCAAGTACACTCAACTCGAGAAAACGTGTTGCGCCCTAACTTGGGTAGCTCAGAAATTGAAGCACTACCTGTCTTCGTATACTACTTATCTCATATCCCGTTTGGACCCGTTGAAGTATATCTTTCAGAAACCTATGCCCACGGGAAGGTTGGCAAAATGGCAAATTCTGCTCACAGAATTTGATATCATCTACGTAACGAGGACGGCCATGAAAGCCCAGGCACTGGCAGACCATTTGGCAGAGAATCCCGTTGATGAAAAATACGAGCCCTTAAGAACGTATTTTCCTGACGAAGAGGTGATGCATACGAATGAGTTGGAATTACCTGAGGAACCGGGTTGGAAGCTTTTCTTCGATGGAGCTGCGAACGCAAAAGGGGTTGGAATAGGAGCAGTACTCATTTCTGAAACAGGACGACATTATCCTGTTACGGCTCAACTGCGCTTCTATTGCACCAACAATATGGCCGAATATGAGGCTTGCATTCTGGGTCTGCGCCTGGCTGCCGACATGGATGTCCAAGACGTCTTGGTCTTGGGAGACTCGGACCTCTTGGTACATCAAATTCAGGGTGAATGGGAAACACGAGATCTAAAGCTCATACCATACCGACAATGCTTGCATGATCTGAGCAAGCAATTTCGATCGGTGAAGTTCAAACACATCCCGAGAGTTCACAATGAGGTTGCGGATGCCTTGGCCACCTTGGCATCAATGCTGCACCACCCTGACAAAATGTATGTTGATCCTCTACACATCCAGGTCCGTGATCAGCACGCCTACTGCAATGCCATAGAAGAAGAAGCAGATGGCGAACCCTGGTTTCATGATATCAAGGAATACCTCAGGATGGGGATATATCCAGAACATACCTCTGGAGACCAAAAAAGAGCCCTCCGGCGTTTGTCGAATGGTTTCTTCCTCAGTGGGGGAATATTGTACAAAAGAACCCCGGATCTGGGATTGTTGAGATGCATAGACGCCAGGCAGGCAACAACGGTTATGGCAGAAGTACATGCTGGAGTTTGTGGGCCACACATGAGTGGATATGTATTGGCAAGAAAAATCCTTCGAACAGGGTGTTATTGGCTCACCATGGAACACGACTGTATCACTTTCGTGAGGAAATGCCATCAGTGCCAGATACATGGAGACTTGATTCACTCTCCGCCAACAGAGTTACATACGATGTCAGCACCCTGGCCGTTTGTGGCATGGGGCATGGATGTCATTGGGCCCATCGAGCCAGCAGCGTCCAACGGTCATAGGTTCATTCTAGTGACCATTGATTACTTCACCAAATGGGTTGAGGCTAAAACCTTCAAATCAGTAACCAAGAAGGCAGTGGTGGACTTTGTTCACTCCCATATCATCTGCAGATTTGGGATCCCAAAAGTGATCATCACGGATAACGGTGCGAATCTTAATAGCAGCCTGATGAGAGAGGTATGCCAACAATTCAAGATTATACACCGCAACTCCACCCCATATCGTCCCAAGGCGAATGGAGCAGTCGAAGCAGCCAATAAGAATATCAAGAAGATACTGCGAAAAATGGTGGAAGGGTCCAGACAATGGCACGAGAAATTACCCTTTGCCTTGCTGGGTTACCGCACTACCGTCTGGACTTCCATAGGCACAACTCCTTATTTGTTGGTGTATGGAACTGAGGCCGTGATACCAGCGGAGGTCGAAATTCCATCCCTCCGAATTGTCGCTGAAGCCGGGATTGATGATGATGAATGGGCCAAAGCTCGATTGGAACAGTTGAGCCTGATAGATGAGAAAAGATTGGCAGCAGTGTGCCATGGTCAGCTGTACCAGAAGAGAATGGCAAGAGCGTATAATAAGAAGGTGCGCCCCAGGAAGTTTGATGTAGGGCAGCTGGTATTAAAGAAGATCCTCTCACATCAGGTCGAGGCAAAAGGCAAATTCGCCCCAAATTGGCAAGGGCCTTATATTGTGACCCGAGTATTGTCCAACGGTGCTTTGTGTTTGACAGATGTCGAAGGTAGATGTGTCGACATGGCTATCAATTCAGATGCAGTCAAGAGATATTATGCGTAACTTCTTCAATTATGGCAATTTTGGTTTATTTGTTTGTATTTGGCATTTATTGAATAATGAGATGACGGAAGCAATTCTTTCTTCTATCCAAACACTTTTAACCCTCGCTTCCCCCTTTGAGCCTTAAGCAAATTCTTTCAATACCCCTCTTTTGGAATCACTAATGGGAAAGATACGAAAAAAAAAGGAAAAGAAAAGAAAAAGAAAGAAAAGGAGAAGAAAATGAAAAGAAAGAAAAGAAAAATCAAGGAATATAAAACCGTGGGAACTACGTTTGACCTGATTCCTCAAAGAGGATACGTAGGCGCCTCACGGCTCGGTCATAGTATGCATCATAGAGAATATATAATG
The DNA here is from genome assembly GCF_000715075.1 of Nicotiana tabacum. NCBI lineage: Eukaryota > Viridiplantae > Streptophyta > Magnoliopsida > Solanales > Solanaceae > Nicotiana > Nicotiana tabacum. The sequence continues at coordinate 43,269,836 of NC_134080.1, read as the reverse complement.
CATAATGTACATAGTGTGCACAATATAGCACAATGTGCGTAACGCACGTAACTCAACATAAGCGTAAAAAAATAAATTCCCCAAGCAAGAAAACCGGGGCAGAGGTTATGTTTTAAATTCCAACAAAGGTCTGATTCCAAAAGTTGTAGCACATCACCCTTCAAGTTGTTTTCATTTTTATAGCCCTTCTTCAATCCCACACCAAAACCAACATCAACATCCAAAAGACCTCCCGATCAATGTTCGAGAGATGCCAAATCCGGCAAATAAGACCGAGAATAATACACTGATCCCCAGCAAAGAAGAGGATCGTGAGACTGAGAATGAATTGATAATCAAAGGAATCTCCAGAAGAGAGGGTCGTATCTACAACGCCCCGATTCATCGAAAGAAATAAAATGAGAGAGTCTCGTCGGTGAAAACCTTCGCAGGCACCAAGAGGCGATGTAAGATGAGGGATATGAAATGAGAGAGTCTTATTGGTGAAAACCTTCACAGGCACCATAAGGCGCCGGGAGATGAAAGAAAAGAGAGAGTCTCATTAGTGAAAACCCCTCGAAGGACACTATGAGGCGACAAGATAGAGCAGCAAAAGCTACCACATTCGCAACAAGATGAACATCCATTTATCATCCCCAGCAAGTCAGACCATCGGACAAATCGATTGATACAAATAGACTGGGTCGGAATCTATGGTGCATGCCATGATCACGGGGACCAGTTGTGTCCTCCAGATAAGTTCTTTTGATTGTCTCCTCCCACAAAAAATATTGGTTCAGAGAGATTTTCTCCTTTCCATATCTTTTATTTCTTTTCCTAAAATGTGACTTGAAAGGATTTTTTTTTTTAAAAAAAAAAAAAAAAAAGCTTACAACCAGGAACCAAAGGGGAATTCATCCAGTGCAGGATAATACAAACAGTCTTAAAGGCCGGTCCCGGGCAATGCAGTGATTGTGCCCGAAAATTTTGGAAGAAGTAAGCTCCAAAAGGGAGTGGTTTCGGGAGTTAGAAGCAGACTCCCACATCATGTGTTTTAAAAGAAAGCAGAAAAGGGGATAAATTGAAAACCAATCCCCAGCAGGCTAGAGACCCCCAACAGGCAACTTTGCCCGCCAACCAATTATGGGGACAAAGAGCAAGAAAAGAGGAAGAGAGAAAAATTGCTCGCCAGAAAGGCACCCTCTACCACCACGATTAAAACTGACCAAATCCTTTTGTCTGTTGCAGGGGAACAGAGGATTGATGAGGGCAGCAAGATGCAACGCCATGGAAGTCACCAAAAACTGGGGCAGAAAATTTTCTGCCGATTGTCGAAAATTTTCTCGGAAGAACGGGGAAACAATTTCAATACATTTAAGTTCTAGGTCGCCCACCAGTATAATGCGGGAATACATTTAAGTTCTAGGTCGCCCACCAGTATAATGCGGGAATACATTTTAAGTTCTAGGTCGCCCACCAGTATAATGCGGGAATACATTTAAGTTCTAGGTCGCCCACCAGTATAATGCGGGAATACATTTAAGTTCTAGGTCGCCCACCAGTATAATGCGGGAATACATTTAAGTTCTAGGTCGCCCACCAGTATAATGCGGGAATACATTTTAAGTTCTAGGTCGCCCACCAGTATAATGCGGGAATACATTTAAGTTCTAGGTCGCCCACCAGTATAATGCGGGAATACATTTAAGTTCTAGGTCGCCCACCAGTATAATGCGGGAATACATTTTAAGTTCTAGGTCGCCCACCAGTATAATGCGGGAATACATTTAAGTTCTAGGTCGCCCACCAGTATAATGCGGGAATACTTTTAAGTTCTAGGTCGCCCACCAGTATAATGCGGGAATACATTTAAGTTCTAGGTCGCCCACCAGTATAATGCGGGAATACATTTAAGTTCTAGGTTGCCCACCAGTATAATGCGGGAATACATTTAAGTTCTAGGTCGCCCACCAGTATAATGCGGGAATACATTTAAGTTCTAGGTCGCCCACCAGTATAATGCGGGAATACATTTAAGTTCTAGGTCGCCCACCAGTATAATGCGGGAATACATTTTAAGTTCTAGGTCGCCCACCAGTATAATGCGGGAATACTTTTAAGTTCTAGGTCGCCCACCAGTATAATGCGGGAATACATTTAAGTTCTAGGTCGCCCACCAGTATAATGCGGGAATACATTTAAGTTCTAGGTCGCCCACCAGTATAATGCGGGAATACATTTAAGTTCTAGGTTGCCCACCAGTATAATGCGGGAATACATTTAAGTTCTAGGTCGCCCACCAGTATAATGCGGGAATACATTTAAGTTCTAGGTCGCCCACCAGTATAATGCGGGAATACATTTAAGTTCTAGGTCGCCCACCAGTATAATGCGGGAATACATTTTAAGTTCTAGGTCGCCCACCAGTATAATGCGGGAATACATTTAAGTTCTAGGTCGCCCACCAGTATAATGCAGGAATACTTTTAAGTTCTAGGTCGCCCACCAGTATAATGCGGGAATACATTTAAGTTCTAGGTCGCCCACCAGTATAATGCGGGAATACATTTAAGTTCTAGGTCGCCCACCAGTATAATGCGGGAATACATTTTAAGTTCTAGGTCGCCCACCAGTATAATGCGGGAATACATTTTAAGTTCTAGGTTGCCCACCAGTATAATGCGGGAATACATTTAAGTTCTAGGTCGCCCACCAGTATAATGCGGGAATACATTTAAGTTCTAGGTCGCCCACCAGTATAATGCGGGAATACATTTTAAGTTCTAGGTCGCCCACCAGTATAATGCGGGAATACATTTAAGTTCTAGGTCGCCCACCAGTATAATGCGGGAATACATTTTAAGTTCTAGGTCGCCCACCAGTATAATGCGGGAATACATTTAAGTTCTAGGTCGCCCACCAGTATAATGCGGGAATACTTTTAAGTTCTAGGTCGCCCACCAGTATAATGCGGGAATACATTTAAGTTCTAGGTCGCCCACCAGTATAATGCGGGAATACATTTAAGTTCTAGGTTGCCCACCAGTATAATGCGGGAATACATTTAAGTTCTAGGTCGCCCACCAGTATAATGCGGGAATACATTTAAGTTCTAGGTCGCCCACCAGTATAATGCGGGAATACATTTAAGTTCTAGGTCGCCCACCAGTATAATGCGGGAATACATTTTAAGTTCTAGGTCGCCCACCAGTATAATGCGGGAATACTTTTAAGTTCTAGGTCGCCCACCAGTATAATGCGGGAATACATTTAAGTTCTAGGTCGCCCACCAGTATAATGCGGGAATACATTTAAGTTCTAGGTCGCCCACCAGTATAATGCGGGAATACATTTAAGTTCTAGGTTGCCCACCAGTATAATGCGGGAATACATTTAAGTTCTAGGTCGCCCACCAGTATAATGCGGGAATACATTTAAGTTCTAGGTCGCCCACCAGTATAATGCGGGAATACATTTAAGTTCTAGGTCGCCCACCAGTATAATGCGGGAATACATTTTAAGTTCTAGGTCGCCCACCAGTATAATGCGGGAATACATTTAAGTTCTAGGTCGCCCACCAGTATAATGCGGGAATACATTTAAGTTCTAGGTCGCCCACCAGTATAATGCGGGAATACATTCAGCTCTAGATTGTGGAATCAGTCACCCCACCTGAAGACGGAAGGGTACAACAGAGATCCCCAAACGGGAAACAATGAAATCCCAGCACCAAGAAGCAAACAACTGCAGGGGCAAGCGCATAATTCAAAAGGAAAAAGGAACGCGTCTCAAAAGAAGCAGTTTGGGAACGTTGTAGCATGCCCAGTATAACGATGCTGATGAAGAAACATACCACTGAAGAAACCATTGGAAGATTTAAAGAAGAAAGCCGTATCCCCAGCGGATCAAGCAAAGTGATGAAAACTGGCATTCAAACGTCAGCAAAGGACCAACATCATCTCCCAAAGTCACAAGATAAAGGCATCGGAGGAAAGCGATAGCCGACAAGAAAGCAAGGCAACAAGAACAAGTCGAAGATGGATGAGATTTCAGGATCCTCAGTTTAGCTTAGCTTCTTGTTTTCCCTTTTAGAGCAATGTAATAGGGAGATCGGTTGAGCCGTAGCATCCTACAGCAGCATACAACAACGCACAACAACAGCAGACACTACAGTCACACGGTAGTCCCAGCTACTAAAGATTTCCCGAACTACATTGACCTGATTCCTGTTCAGCCCAGGATATGTAGGAAACCTCTGAAGCAAAGGTTCGGTCAAATCTTTTTCAAAAAAAATGCTTCACACGGAGTATTCGGACGGGCAAAAATCGCTCGCTTTATCTTTGCGCGAAAACCCTTCGTGTCTTCGGGCAAAGAGGGGCAGCTGTAAGCACGTGATTTTTGCTTTACGAGCAATCGCTCCAAAAGAAAATAAAAATAGTGACAAATGATTTCGCGGTACAATTCTTCGAGTTTTCCGTGACATGTGTTGTTAGTCATTTATGGGTCTGTCCATTTTGCATCTAGGCATTATCAAACAAAAATACAAAAATGTCTGTCGTTAAAAGAAAATTCAAAAAAATGTGTATGTGTGCATCGTTCATTCTCAGCTGTGAGCTAACCATTTTTATTTTTATTTTTATTTGTTCATTTTTGTGTTTATCGTTGTGGGTATCACTCAATATGTGTGTAGGTTTATTTTAATTTTTACATTGTTTTAGGAATTTTTGTTTAATTTGAAGAAAAAAAAAGCAAAAGAGTGAAGGAAAATCGGTTTGGGCCCAAAGAAATAAAACAATGCAGGCCCAAACAGACACTCGAGTCCAGTCCAAAACCGGCTGCCTAAGCAGCAATTCAAACGACGCCGTATGAGGGCGTTCGATCTGAGCCATCCGTCCAGGCCAATCCAACGGCTCAGGGCCTCTATCAGTAACCCGTTTCAAAACCCGACCCAAATAACCAGCCTGACCCAACCCCTCATTTAAACCAAACGACCTCGTTTCACTACCAAACGACCCCGTCTCATTTCTCAGGATCAGATCTAAGCCGTTGAGATCATCTGATCTAACGGCTCAGATCCAATCAGCCTCCCCGTATATAAGCCTCCTATCGTACCCCGCACCCCCTATACCAACCCCACCCTTCATCGTCCCCAAACCCAAATCTGAAACCCCCCGAACCCTAGCAGCCGCCCCAGTATCCCTCGCCATTAAAGCCGGCAGCATGAACGCCGATGACCGCCTCCTGAACACCCTAGGACCACCTCACTGTCCTGAACACGAATCCACTAACCACGAGCCTCGAATCACTTTCGTTCGTCTCGAATCTTCATTTGAAGATTTGAGTCGAACCCGGATCTATGCCAAACCATCCCATCTTCATACCAGACACTCCCCTGACCTTCCTCGTGACCAAACCAAACTTGGTTTGGTCCGAATCTACCCACAACTCCCTAAAAATCAGATCTGGAAATCCAGACTTTAGAACACATGCACCTGGGGAATCCGGCCGGTTTGGACATGGGTTTGAGGTCTAATAGACCTTAATCAAGGTGTTCTCATGTGAGAACACCCTGATTAAAGTTTGTTCGGCCTCAAAAGTTCGAAGTTGAATCAGATTTGGGTCTGTTTGATTTAAACATTTTCGGTACGTTTTCCTTTCTTTTGTGTTAGTTTTAATTAAGTGGTCAGCATGTTTCGTTGGGTTTGTTTGTTATTTTTGTTATTTTTCATTCGGATTTCTTCATCTCTGTAAAGACCTTTTATTTGGTCGATTGGTTTTTGTGTATGATTTAAATGTATCCTATGATAAGCATGTCCGATTAGTATAGTCGTCGCATGAATAAACTTATATAGGTTCCTAGTGACTGACCAAGTTGTCCGAAGCCCTTTAGGTCCCTGTATGTGTTGTTTATTTGAATGACTGATCATTACCTGTTATGATTAGTATAGTCGACTCGATAAATGTCGTTGATCAGTTTTCTATAACTAATGAATCGAATGAGCTAATAATGTCGCATGACTAATTGAACCTTGCCATTGACTGAATGCCCCAGCATTGTTTGAAATGGTTTGTTTGCATTGTGAAACTGACTGAAAAGGTTCAGTCCAGGCAGTTTTGAATTTGAACTTTCATCAGTTCAAAAATGCCCTGATGCTGCAATAGGCAGGGCAGTAATAATCAAGGTCAAGCAGGGGTATTCTGGGGTTTGAAAAAGGCAGAAAAGGTTAGTTTAAATGAAGCTGGCAAGTAGGGTACTAATTAAGATTAAACTAATACTAATGGGGAGCAAGACACAAGGGTATGGGGCTTAAATTGAATAAAAAAGGGATGCCCATAACTCCTGATTAAACAAGACCAGGCGTGGGGAACAAAAGGGGCTGGCACCAAAGATGCTTAGGCATGGGTTTAAAGGGTATGGGTATTCTGCCAATTGGCAGGGCAGGCAGCTCAGCTGCACTAGTCATTTGGCTTATAAATAGGCCATTTGAGAACTTAGAAAGGGCTGGACTTTTGAGTCTTCAGAAAGAAAAAAACTTTAGTCTGAAGAGAGGTCTAGTGAGTCCCAAATCACAATAGCGTAAACACAAGGTAGTTTCCAATAGACATTGTAACCAAACACTGCCTGAAAATTGTACAAGAGTGCATATTGGTCAAAGCTGTCTTGGGCAAGTTCTGTTGCTTGCATTGGCTGAGTTGTTTGTTGGTTGTTGAACTGTTAGTTTTACTGCATTTGAACCCTCAGTTACTGCTGTTATTTCCTTACTCTTTCCTGGGATTGCTAGCTTGGTTTCGACTATCTGCTAGTCCTTGTATTCTGGGAGATATTGTTGGTTATCTGTGGCTGTGGAAAACACTTGGTTTAGTTGGTTTTTGCTGTGTGTCTGCTGCTGCTGTATTTACTGCATACTGCCCAGCTGATCATTCCTTTCTTCTTTTGTTCTCTATACCAGGTACACACCTAATACACTGTCAGATGTAATTGGAAATTGAGGATGAATACAAAAATGAGAAAACCTGAAGAATGTCTTTATACGTAGATTGTTGCATTAAATATCATGTAATGTAGAATGATTTTTTATTTTGGTTTGGATGCTGGAAGCAGCTTGCCCGCCTAGTAAATATCAATGTATGGGGATTGAATGTTAGTTGTATATGTAGGCTGTTAGATGAATATCCCTAATGCAGTAGGTTGTATCCCAGACTTAGGTTTAAATTGCGTAACATACTCTTTAATGTAGGCCAGACATGTAAACTATCCACTATTAGTATAGTTCTTTCCCCTTTTGCTAGTTTGTCACATATAAATTGATAAAGAACAAAGAATCAATTCTAGGCCTCCACCCCAGGAAGGCCGAGCCCAAATCGAAAATCAGCTAGGCCTGTATCGGAAAAACAGGGCCCAAGTCGGGCCATCTCGCATGAGCTGGGTTTGGGCCCATAATTTGCGACTAGTTGTCCATAAATGCAGTCACGTTTTATTATTCTGTAGTAGCACTTTAAATCCGGTTTTATAATCAACTAAGGCTATTTACTGCTTTCAATTGATAGAGACAAACACGACGAGAAACATAGTTGCTATAGGATATCCCTTAAAAATAACAACGAGATGAGCCTCGATAAAAATAAACAAAATGCAGATACGGGGCCCTTGTTAAATGCATATTAGTGAAGCATTTAGTTTCCAGGACGGGTTGTTTAGCAAATCTCACAACTCTCCTAAAAATAACAATGCGTTAGACTCTTTAGGACGCGCCTTAATAAATCTTACCTTCTTAAACTCGGGTGCGCATTTATGTGACCCAAATCCAATTCTCAACGGAGTCGAAATGTGTTTCTAATCACGGGTACATTGATTGTGACGTGGTTCGAGATGCGTGTCCATGACGTTGCAAATTCATTTTTAAAAAAAAAAATAAGAATGAGATGAGCCTCGCCAAATAAAAATGCAAATTGCGGGGCCATCAGTAAATATTTGCTTTAAAAATTGTTTAGACTTCGGGATGGACCGTTTAGTAAAATTCCACGGTCCTACCCAAAATAAATACGCTAGTCGCTTTAGGCGCGCCTTTAATAATTTAATTTCCTTAAAATCGGGTGCACATTGATGTGACCCAAATCCAAATCTCAACGGAGTCAAAGTGTGTCGACGACCGCGGGTACATTGATTGTAACGCGGTTCGAGATACATTTTCACAACGTTGCAATTCTTGATAAAAACAGTAAATGATAAAAGCGGTTAAAAGTTAAATTTTGCACATAAGTTCACACTTGTATAAAATCAGATAATCAAGCCGAATATAACAGTTGAGCGACCGTGCTAGAACCACGGAACTCGGGAATGCCTAACACCTTCTCCCGGGTTAACAGAATTCCTTATCCGGATTTCTGGTATGCAGACTGTAATATGGAGTCATTCTTTTCCTCGATTCGGGATTAAAATTGGTGACTTGGGACACCCTAAATCTCCCAAGTGGCGACTCTGAAATAATTAAACCAATCCCGTTTCGATTGTCCTTTAAATTGGAAAAAAACTCCCCTGTGCCCCTCGGGCGCGGAAAAAGGAGGTGTGACATGGAGCTCTTTAAAGGGGATAGAAGAAGGATTCGAGGGGAATCGCTTGGAGGTAACATCCTTGACTTCATAACTCATTTTGATGTGATTAAAGACCTAATTAGTAGTGAAAAAATTGGGAAAAATGGGTAATTAGGAGTTGAGTTTAAGAGACCTTTGAATGAGGATTTGAAGGGCCATTTGGACTCTGATTTTAGTGTTCTTGTTATGTGTAGACTCGTGAGAGTACGAGGTTTCTGAAAATGTAAATTTCACTTGATTCCGAGATGTGGGCCCGAGGGGCATTTTGGTCGTTTTACTTAATTTCGCGTATTAACTTAGAATTTAATTGTAGAAACAGTTACTTGAAGTGTTATTTACATTATGAAATTAAATTGAATAGATTTGGGCCATTTGGAGTCGAGTACTCGTGGCAAGAGCGTGGTCTCGGTTTGATTTTGAGCCGGTTCGAGGTAAGTGGCTTGTCTAACCTTGTGTGAGGGACCTTACCCTTAGGATATGATATATTTGGTAATTAAAATGACTTGTACGTGAGGTGACGAGTGCATACTTGAGCTAATTATTGAAAATCCGGTTTTACTTTAAGTATTTGAATTGAGTTCCTTTTTCCTGCTTTATTCTACTTGCGAATTTAGCCTGTTGTAGTTTAGAAAAGCATGTTTAGTTGACTTAATTGCATATTTACTTAAACTTCTTTAATTGCATTACGTGAAGCATGTTAGGCTAAAATTAATTGTTTACTTGGTATTAAATTTGCATTTAATTGAGTATTCTTGTGTTGTTTCTATGTGTTTTAATTTGGGACTACGGGACGGTATCCCGGGAGATTCCGTGTACGTATTTATGATCTGGACTGAGGTGTGGGATACCAAGAGATCCCTGACACGTATATTGAGGATACCAAGAGATCCTCGGGATACCAAGAGATCCCTAGCATATATTGAGGATACTAAGAGATCCTCGGGATACCAAGAGATCCCTAGCATATATTGAGGATACCAAGAGATCCTTGGTATATATTGAGGATACTAAAAGATCCTTGGGATACCGAGAGATTCCCGGTTACTTCCTTGTGGTTTGCCTTCATCTCTGTTTCCGTTATTGTACTTTTTTCATCCTGTGTAGATTTTTACTGTAGATTCTCAATTGTACTGCTTATCTTATTTTGTCATCTTTATAATTATTTAATCTCAGTAGGGCCCTGACCCTCCTCATCACTACCCAACTAAGGTTGGGCTTGGCACTTACTGAGTACCGCGGTGGTGTACTCATGACTCTTCTGCGCATGTTTTTCATGTGCAGATCCAGGTACCGCTGCTCAGGCCTATCATCTTTGAGGAGGCGACTTCTCTAGAGACTTCGAGGTACATCTACCTCATCCGCAGACCGAGAAGTCCCTTTCTATTCTTTCTTTTAGTATTTAGCCCTTCTGTACTTTTTCTGTTCTTATTAGGTATTTCGGAGTTAGAGCTATATAGTGTTGATCTCAGCTTGTGATTCGTGGGTTTTCGGGTCTTGGATTTATGTTTTGGTATTGAGGGTTAAACATGGTGTATGACGAGCGGTACATTTAAACACTATTGTTACTTTATTCCTATTTTAAATTATTTTACTTCCACAAATTTTTGTTTTCTTCCGCAAATTTAGGCTTACCTAGTCGTAGAGACTAGGTGCCGTCACGATGGTTCACGAAGGGCGAACCGAGGTCGTGACAGATATTTTTACTAAATTTATTGGTAAGTGACTTTAATCTACTTCTTTTCAATTACACATTATATTGCATAACTTTTCAACATCAAATCTAGGATTTTTATTGTGGAAATTAGGGATTTGGGAAGACTTGGGGGGTTTTGTAAATTTGGGATTTAGACCTCAAATTGAGGTCAGATTTCGAAACTAATTACATAATTGTGCTCGAGGATGAATGAGTAACTGGGTTTTGGTCCGAATCTCAGGTTTTGACCAAGCAGGCCCGGGGTTCACTTTTGTTGACTTTTTGGGAGTGTAAGGATCTTAATTTTATGTATTGTAATTTATTTCTCTAGCATTATTTGATGTTAATGAGTCTATTTTGGTTAAATTTGATTGGTTTGAAGGTGAATTTTAGAGAAAAGGCCCCGATAGAGTTTTGATTTGCTTGCGGAGAGAGGTAAGTGTTGGGTCTAACCTTGATTTGAGGGAATATGAACCCTTGAGCTATGTGTTATATGAATTTGCGAGGTAATGAGTGTATATACGCAGTCAAAGTAATTGTTTCCATGCTTTTCTGTATTCCATTAATTATTTTATTCCATGTCTTAATTGTTTCATGCTTTAATTGCCTCATATGCCTTAACTTAATACTTGTCATTTACTATTCTCATATTAAAATGTTAGTTTCTTCCATGCTTCCATGATTAATTGCTAGTTCCCTTAATTGTCTTGCTTGTACACTTTAATTATCATATATCTGGCTTGTTTTGTTGCTTAGTATTAATTGTAGTATTTCTTGATTTGGTACTAGATTCCTTTATGATTTTTCTTTCATATTTGTTAATCGTAGAGATTCTTATGATTTGAGTTGCTGAGTTGACTACATTTATTGATTTTTTTAATGGATCGAGTTACACGTCGCAACGGGTGGAATAAGGGAGGATTGATATTGATATCAAGCTCATGATGGATTAATTCTGCACCATTGATTTATCTCAATGCTAGAAGCTTCTTTCCTCATGTGAATAGCACGTGAGGAAATATTAGAAGTTAGGATAGAATTTTTCTGTTATAGTTAGACAAATTAGAGTAGGACAAGTGTAATTAGTATTTTCTTTTTCTCTGTTCTTTTATTCAAAACTCAATGTATATATATACATGTACAAACAATTAAATGAAATACAGAGAAATTTTTTCAATTCTGCAATCTGTCATCTTCAATTTCTTTCACTAACCAGTTTAATAGCCCGTTTGGCCAAGCTACAAAAATTAGCTTATTTTGAGAAGTGCTTTTCTCAAAAGTACTTTTGGTGAGAAGCAGTTTGTGTTTGGCTAATTAATTTGAAAAACACTTCTAAGCAGCAATCAGCTTTTGGCCAAGCTTTAAAAAACTGCTTCTAAGTGTAATTTTTCTCAAAAGTGCTTCTCAAAAAAGTGCTTTTGGAGAGAAGCTACTTTTTTCTGCTTCTCCAAAACTGCTTCTGCTTCTCCTCAAAAGCACTTTTTTCCTTCCAAAAGCTTGGCCAAACACCTCAATTTTTGGTCAAAAGTGCTTTTGGCCAAAAAAAGTACTTTTGGCCAAAAAGAAGCTTGGCCAAACAGGTTATAAGACATATGAAGATAGTGTCTGAATAGTTATTAAATCACTGAATTAGTTCAAATTGCAATTTAAATAAACCTATAGGTATGATATTTATAACTATTGGAACTAACAGTTAGGCGTTGATCAAGAAAGAGTTTACAACTTGAATTAATGCTCATGATGCCTAAAGATATGATTTCTAGGTGACAAACTTATAAAGGCAGATTTGTAATAGCGGACGACATATATAATGTTAATACTATTGGCAGGTTCGCTAGGTGCGCGATTTAATAGACATGCATTGCAAAAGAAGTACTGGCAAACTTGTTATTATTTTACCATTAGGTGCACACACAACTAGTTAAACTGAATTATTAAGTTTTGCTCCTATAGACATACACTACTAGAAATTCGGGTAAATTTGTCCAAAAAAAAACAACCAAAGTTGATCGGTAATGGCCAATAACCATCTAAAACGCGACCATTTATGTGTGGACGGTATTTTAAAGGTCGGAAGGGCATACCGATCAAAGTTGGTCGAAAATTACGACCAACTTTGGTCGGTCAATTAAATTCAAAAAAAAATATTGCCGAAAAAAACGACCAAAGTTGGTCGGTTTTTTCCGACCAAAGTTGGTTGGTATTTTAATTATGTAATTAAAAAATGCATCATCTGACAATCGAGTCGGGGTCTGTATTGTGGCACGATACTATTCTACTACTAGACTATTGGTGCATTTTGTTTTAAGACTGTCTTTTATTTGATTTATACTCTTTAATAGTATTTTCGCATGAAAATAACCGACCAAAGTTGGTCGGTTTTATTAAAAAATAAAATAACCAACCAAAGTTGGTGTCACGACCCGGAATTTCCACCCTTGGGAGTCGTGATGGCGCCTACTAATGTGAGCTAGGCAAACCAACCCTTAACTATCTACTAGCTTTTTCATATTACTTCTTTTAAAACAATCATAGGACGACAATATAAATAAAGCGGAAGTTAGGAAATAGGCGGAAGTCAACATTTATAAAGCTTAGAGCTATGTCTATTATCACTTTTAAACTTCAATACCCCAAAATCTGGTGTCACAGTACCACGGACTGTCTAAGAGTCACTACATACAAAGTCTGAAGAAAATACATAGTATTGTTCCTGAGCAAGAGATAAAGGAAACAGGAAATAGAGATAGAGGGGGACGCTAGGGCCCGCGAACGTCTGCAGGTCTACCTTGGGTCTCCGGATGGACTGAAGGAAGCCCTCCAACTACTGTCCGAAAGCTGCTCCGGAATATGCACACAGTGTAGAGTGTAGTATCAGCACAAACGACCCCATGTGCTGGTAAGTGTCTGACCTAACCCCGACGAAGTAGTGACGAGGGTAGGACCAGATTCCAGACAAACCTGTGCAGTTATATAATATATGGCAGAAAAGTAAACAGATAATAAGCAATTAAAGCCGGGGAAGGGGAACATGCTTCGGGGTTAGCTGACAAAACAAAATAACAAGAAATAATAAGGAAGCTAACAATATAACTTCTAACACAGATAAAGAGAAGTAAAGACAGCTCTCACTTTCAGTTTCCATCTCGTTGCAGGCGTGCAACCCGATCTCATTTCTCATATCTTGCGGTAGACGTACCACCCGCTCCCATTTTATAATATCTTGTGGTAGGCGTACCACCCGCTCCCATTTCATAATATCTTGTGGTAGGCGTACCACCCGCTCCCATTTCATAATATCTTGCAATTTCAAGGAATCTCGACAAGGAAAAATAATCAATATAATAACTTCCCGTCAAGGGACACACAACAATGTAATAATTTTTCCGGCAAGAGAACAACAATATTGAATTATCATCCCGGCAAGGGAGAATCAGCTATAACCAATCTCAACTTAGCTTGTACTTAGTTCAATTATTGAAAATGCTCAATCATAGAAGATCATTAAGTAAAACACCCAAGTGCCATTTAAGAACACAACAACTTTCAATTTTAGACTCACGGTCATGCTTGACACCAACGTATAGATACTCGTCACCATGCCTATACGTTGTACTCAACAAGAAGCAAGTAGCAAATATGACTCAACTCCTAATCCCTCAAGCTAGGGAACAAAAAAATATTAGTACTTTTGAGCAGGGTAGACATGTGATTTTTGACCCTCCCAAGATTTTTCATATTTTAGCACGTAAATATTTAATTTAGGCCTAATATAACTATTTCAACTAATTTTGACTCTTTCACTTTTTTTTATTACAAGAAAATAAAAATTACAAAAAAAATAGTTTCATTAATATTTTGTAGTCATTTTTTTTAATCTTGAAAAATACCAAAAAATAGTTTTTGTTTTAATGGCCGGTCTTATTTTAATAGTTATTTTATTTAAGTAGGACCAGTTAATAAATGAGATCGTATTTTAATCTCGTTCGCGTGGAAAGAATAAAGCTTGGGCTCGAGCAACTAATTTTTAGGCCTAATTTTGGACATATCCCATAATTCCTAGGCCCATACCCCTAACCTAATCGCTACCCTTATATAGTAGTACCTAATGCCTAAATAAAGAGGGAGATCCCTGGACTAAAATAGAGTGAGCGCGCAAAGTAGACCCCCCCCCCCCCCCCGATCGAGGATCTTCTTCTTCTTGGTTTCTTCTAAACCAAAAGGAACGACTCCATGAGTTACTGTTCTTGAACAAAAATTGAGATCCTAAGCATCATCTTCATCCTAAAATAAACCTACAAGACCCTAACCTTTAGAGAACCAACGACGGACCACCCTTCTCCACCGCGTCTGTCGCTACCCTCAACCCCAAAACCCATCGGAAACGCGTACACACACATAGATAGCGAGGGACAAAAGGGGGTTTCCTTGACGAAATAGAAGATTTCTCTTCTGATTTTTTAGTTTTGATTTTCTTATATAAAAACTATCAAGAGTTGCGGAGACGGAGTTGATTTCGACTGTCCGTTCGAGTTTCGGTCGTAGTATTTGTGTTCATTTTGCTTGTGTAATTGCTGAGAATTCTCATCAATATAAACTTCGATTATCAGGTCTGTCTCTCTTTCTCGTTTTCAAATCTTCGGTTTGAATCTTTGCGAGGATATGTTGGTATTGGCCTTTCTCCTATTTATTTTTGAGGTTTAATGCTCCGTTGATGGCTCCATAAATTCATTTATTCATATGCTAAGTTATACTTCATTAGCAAATGTTGAGGCAGAATTAGATTAAGGTCTTACATTAATTGACAAGTTGGAAAACGAACCCGTCGGAAAATCGTAGCACGTTAATTAGCTTATCTTTACATTCCTCTTTTTTCTTCACTTTTATCACCTTTCTTAATGATAGAAGAAGAGTCAAAGGGCACTTCTTCTTTTTTGAGAATGAAATCTAAGAACTGTACTAGTCACATAATTGAGTGATACATTTCTTTATTTAGTTTATTTTGTTAATGTCATTGTATTTCATGTGTGATTCGGATGTTATCAATTGAATGTTTTCTGTTGCATTCTGTGACTTGCATATGTCTGAGATGATGAAGACTATGCTAAGGGACCTAGGTTAAACAGAAATCAAAGATTTTGAGTTTAAATGTTTTGTTATTTCTTTTATCGTTAGTAGCATGCCTTAGCGGACCATATTTGGGTAGGCCAGTTGTTAAAAGATTTGGACCGGAATAAGCTTCGTCGCACCTTGGGCTTTTAGTTGAATGCTGGCATTTTTAATCTCAAATTAGATTAGGAAAATAAATCACAAACATCGTAGTTTGCTTTAGGCACGTAATTAAATCATCACAACTACGGGTATGGTTCACATGATGTGGGTGTGATGCTTAATCTAAATTTAGTTTTAAATATGAACATCCGTAGTTAAATGCTTTTTCCGTTAATAATTTGAGGTGTACCGTGCCAAATAAAATTTTAAAATGCGTGGCCCTCGCTTAATTAATATTTTAATCCTTAAAAAATCGAGGCATGCCATTTAATTGAATTTTTATGGCCCTCGCAAACTTGAAAGTGCGTAGTTGCTTTAGGCGCGCTATTTTAAAAATTATCTTCCTAAACTCGGGTGTGCATTTATGTGACCCAAATCCAAATCTCAACAATGTTAGATAAAATGTGTCGTGGACTGCGGGTGCATTTATGTGACGTGGTTCAAGACGTGTTTTAAATGACGTTGAATCTTTCTAAAAAATATTTGAATAAAAGCGGCTATAAAGTTAAAATTGCACCATAGGCTAAAACATGTACTAAAGTCAATAAATAGGCCAACTATAACAGTTGAGCGACCGTGCTAGAACCACGGAATCCGGGAATGCCTAACACCTTCTCCCGGGTTAACAGAATTCCTTACCCAGATTTCTGTGTTCGCGGACTATAGAACATAGTCAATCTTTTCCTCGATTCGAGATTTGAACCGGTGACTTGGGACACCATAAAATTATACCAAGTGGTGACTCTGATTAAAAATAATCCCGTTTCGATTGTCACTTGAAGTTGGAAAAAACTCCCTTATATGCCCCTTCCGGGAGGTGTAGGAAAAAGGAGGTGTGACACACTCAAGCCACAATTATAGCTTTATCCCTTGATTCCACCACCAATCCGCTCGAATCTAGTCTCAAGTTACTTAATTACATCAATAAGTGCTAAATGAATCAACCTCAATGCATGAAATGAGTTTTTCAAAGTTTTACCCAAAAAGTCAAAAATCACCCCGGGCCCACGTGGTCGAAACTCGAGGTTCGGACCAAAACCCGATTACCCATTCCCCCAGGAATCCAAATATATAATTTGTTTTGAAATGAGACCTCAAATTGAGGTCCAAATCCCTAATTCAGAAAAAAAACTAGGTTCTACCCAAAACACTCAATTTCCCCCATGAAAATCTTTGATTTGAAGTTGAAATCATGTTAAAAGATGTTAAAGAGTGAAGAAAATGAGTTAGAAATCACTTACCAATGTTTTGGAGAAGAAAGGTTGTTTGAAAAATCGCCTTTTATGTTTTTGGGGTTTTGAAAAGTGAAAAATAGCTGAAATTTCCGTTTATTTATACCCCTCTCAGACCCCCTGTGCGGACCGCATCAAATGGACCGCGGCCGCACAGGCCTCCCTGAAGACCTGCAGTTCAGCACCCTGTGCGGACCGCACAAAGGCGACTGCGGCCGCACAGCCTCCACCGCGCTCGGCACAAAAGCGATCGCGGTCGCGCTGGCCCCGCGGTCGCACTAAAGGGTTCAGAAACCTGCAATTTCTTGAACCTGCAACATCTGACTTTCTAAGCCTAAGGCATCCCGGAACCTACTCGAAACTCACCTGAGCCCTCGAAACTCCAACCAAAGTATACACACAACCTCAAAAACATCCTACGGACATATTCGTGTAATCAAATTACCAAAATAACATCACGAGCATCGGATTAAACCTCGAGATCAATGAAATTTCTCAAAACTCTTTGAAACATCAAATTTCTCAATTAAGGTCCGGATCGCGTCAAACGACGTCCGTTTTTAACCAAATTTCACAGGAATGATTCAAGTCATATATAAGACCTGTACCGGGCGCCGAAACTAAAATACGGGCCCCGATACCATTGCTTTCTAATCAGTTTTCATTTCAAATTTCTAAAAACAATTTCACTTAAAAAATTTATTTCTCGGGCTTGGGACCTCGGAATTCGATTCCGGGCATACGCTCAAGTCCCATATTTTTCTACGGACCCTCGGGGACCGTCAAATTATGGGTCCGGGTCAGTTTATCCAAAACGTTGACCGAAGTTAAATTAGCTCATTTTATAACCAAATTTTATTACTTTTCACAGAATTTCATATTTAAGCTTTTCGGCTACGCATCCGGACTGTGCACGCAAATCAAGGTGACTCTAAATGAAGTTTTCAAGGCCTCGGAGACACAGAAATTAACTGAAAGCAAGGGATGACCCTTTGGGTCGTCATAGTTGGTCAGTTTTATTAAAAAAAAAAAAATTACCGACCAAAGTTGGTCGTTTTTTAAAATGACCGGCCGATTTAACCGACCAATTTTGGTCGGTTTTTTAATATTAATTTTAATTTATTTTAAATGAAAAACTAGCCAAAGTTGGTCGGTTTCTTGAAAAATAAATTTCGCGGGACTCAAAAATAGTTTCCCGCGTTTTTGCGCCAAAGAAAACCGACCAAAGTTTGTCGGTTTCATAAAAAAAAAAAAAAATTTGAAAAACCGACCAACTTTTGTCGGTTGTTGATCGTTTTTTTGGCCAGTTTTTTGACCGATCAGTTTTTGCCGAATTTCTAGTAGTAATAACTTATAAGTGATCAAAGAAGAAAAAGATTGTATCTTATAAGCATGGTGTCTGGGCGAAGAGCAAGTAAAACAAATTGAGATCGTTAGATCATACATACAGATATTAAATTCAGAATGACACATTGAATCCTAAAGGCATGATATCTATCCGTTCGAATTTTATAGGCGTAGTATCTAATAAGAATATAACTCATATACCCAAATATTCACTAAATCCCCCATATATGTTTATACAAATTATTATTACAACCCCAATTCGAATAAATACAAGAACTGAATAAATTATATCGTAAGCACACATAAATAAGCCCAGAAAACAAGTCTTCACCAGATGACGTGCAATAGGCATTTGGTCGCAACAACATCACAGGAAAGGCCCAATTTGTTCAACAAACGCAAAACCAATACAAACATGCATCAAATCGAGAGATGGAGGAGTTCGTAGGTGTTGTTTGTATTATGGAAGGACAAAAATAAGCTAGTTTGAAAAGTAAATGGGGGGCTGAGAAAGGAAAACCATAAAGCTTTTGTGTGCATTACAATCATTTTCAGGGAGAAAAATAGTGAAACTTCTACCTTCTGAAAAGGCAATATGTGGATTCTAATAGAGTTGCTTTGTATAGAAAATTACAGATTTCATCACTTCTTACTAACTACTAGCTAACTGTAGTGGGGGGCAAAAGTTGGATATTTCCTTATTTGTAATCATAGTAACTTGGTTATACTTATAGCACACCATTTTTTATTCTTGGTGGATGTACTATGTTTAGTTTGACTATTTCAATCATTGTACTTTAAGCATTTGAATATTTCTTTTGCACATTAATTATCAGTAATGTGCATCAGTTCCTATAAACTTCCAAGTATAAAAAAATTAGCTATATTTTGTAAATCACACTTATTCCAAACATCAAGAACAACAACCAACCTGATATAATCCTACAAGTGGAGTCCGGAGAAAGGGCAACCCGATATACAAAGCATTTCGTGTTCACGCAGGGTTCGAGAAAGGGTCGCACCTTAAGGGGTGTAATGTAGACAGTCTACTCTAATACAAACATCAATGACTGATTCCACGTCTCGAACCCGTGACCTATAAGTCACATAGAGATAACTTTACTGTTGCTCCAAGGCTTCCTTCTAAAAAAATTTAAATCTTGAATCCGTATTTTAATTCCGAACATAATATACAGTCTCAACTAACTTTTAACGAGGATTCGAGATATTGTGTCCTTAGCCCATATAATCGAAGTAAAAGAAATATCCCAAATAATGAAAAGTAGTCGTTAGAATATTACTAAGGGTAAGATAAGCTACAAATTAAATTACCAGTTGTTTGGCGTTTCGAAAGAGGTTATTTGAAAAAATATCTGGTAAAAGATAAAAGATAAGGCGGAACGTGAAAGAAAGAGCAAAAATGATTTAAAAGGACAATTAAGAAGAAACTCCAATAATTTCGTATTTCTAGTTGTAGAATTAATAAATGGTTTGGGTGCTATTTGACATTTCTATCTTTTCCAGGAACAGTAGTTTCTACGATCCTGCCAAAAGATAAGGCATGGAATTAGTAAAACAGTCCAAAAAGTTTAGGTAAAACGTCAAATTTAGTCCAAAGACTCCAAATGAGTACCGATTACTGACAACTAAGATGTCAATTGGACTAGCCAATCTCTAAAAGCAACTGCAATTGTGACCAAGCTAATCTTCTTCATATTGCTCTAACCAAAAGTGAAAAGGAGAAATTTATAAATCTAGGAGAGAGCAAGACCCTAGAAGAAAGCCAATACAACTTACCTTTTGATAAGTTTGAGACATTTTGACAAACTAAATCTGTTTAATAATATTTGGCATTTCAGAAAAATAATTTTTTTTCAAATGAGATATTTAGTAGGCGTTTGGATATAAAAATTACTATAATTTTTGAAAAAAAAGTAGTATTTGAATTTACGTTGAAAATTAATATTTGGAATTTGAAATTATGTTTGGACATACATTTCACTTGAAAAAATATTTTGATTTTTGAAAACTCATTTTCGGAAAGTTTTCAAAAACTTGCAAAATTTCATGGACAAACACATCTTTGAAATAAAATTTTTAAAAAAAAATTATGGACAAATGGGGCCTTAAGAAGATGAATGATACTTTAGGAGCGGCAAAAATCTAAAAAATGACATATTATACATACCGAATGAAGTACAAGTCTACACAATAATAAAAAAAAAAGTTCGTTACTAAAGAAAGTTAAATTTTACCTCAAATGTCGCGAGTTTAGACGTAATTAGTCATTGAAAGAAAAAGAATGGTTAATGGGAAGGTTTAGCATAAATTTCCACTTTTACATGATGGTTTCAAAAGAATAATTATTCGAGATTGATTCAAATTATACAAATACTTCCACAGTATTAGGTAAGGGTTGCTGATTTTTTATTAGAAATTTCCAGCTGCCTGCCATGATTGGATCATATCGTGTCTCTCTTGAACATTGACTAATTGACTAATTCCTATCTTAATTCACATAGATGCTGACTTTTGGCGAGCCAAAACACACTCCATGTTTTCTTTATTATTTTAGACATCTACTTGCTCTAACCAAATCTACACACACACAATATGTGTATGTACTAATGTACATGTATATATTTAATTCTCTTCTTTTTTTTTCAAAAAAAATAAAAATAAAGGTTTCTTGGGGATTGGCCTCCAACTTTTAACTAATCAATTTAACTTATACCTCCTCCCTTTGTTTTTTTATTTCTTTTTCCTTATTAAATCTATCAGGGATGGACATCTGGGATACTTCTTTTGTCTTTTCAGTTATATTTTAATATTTCTCCTAGCCACTTTCATTTTATAAAAGTTTTTTCCGTTTTTCCCCTTGATTTAAGATCTGAAGTACAAGATGGTCACTAGATCCTATTTAACAAATTGTATATAATGAAACTGTATTTTAAGGAGATTTGAGTTGAAACATATTCGTAAAGTTGTTATCTTGTACTTAAATCTTTTTTTTTTTTGGTAGCATTAAAAAGGATCTGTGGATGAGAAAAATATTAAGAAAAGTAGCACTGGCTGTTGGCCTTTCTATTTGGCATTATTAAGTAATTACAGAGAGACAACTACAATATTTTCGGCCTCAAATAGGGTAGTAGTCAACACTTAAAGAAAAAAACTCTTATCGTGTTTAGTTGAGTATCCTTTAGAGTGATTTTAGGTCAATTAGTCACAACTTTGAATCTACAATTTTTTTGAAAAACATTCAAACTTAGCTAAAATATAACACAATAATAGGAAGACCGTTCATATGAACCTGGAGTAATTAGAACGTGTTTACTTGAATATCCTGCAAGTTTTCCGCTGCAGCAGAGCGTTGGTATATAACGGGAAATTTCTGATGCCTTAGAGGTCGTTTGGTCGAGAAATAAATTATTCCATGATTAATTATTCCGGTATTAGTTATTCCAGCATCTCGTAAGGATAAAATACCACTATAATTCGAGGACATGCTTAGTTATACCACCATTTTATCTCAACCAAAATATGAGATTAACTTATCTCCAATTTAATCCGGAGATTAATTTATCCCTCGTACCAAACAAGCCCTTAGTTGTTCTTGTGACCAACTACCTAATAGACACCTTAACTATTCTTGTGGACACATCTTGTTAGTGTGCATGACGCACACTTATATACCAATAATAGTTAGACGTCTATCTTAGGGTTGTTCATTCAGATCGGATATTCGAAATCCGAACCGATTCATTTAATTTCGGATTGTGTTTATTAAAATTTTGAATTTCGGATTGGATTCGGATTGATATATTTTAATCCGATCCGATCCGAAATCCGAAATTATTAGGTAATGTATAATATTACACTTTTATTTCGGATAGTCAGACTTCCTTTATATCTTCTCCAAGTTATTACATTTACAATTGCTAGATTTAGCTATATTGGCACCATAGTACTCTCATAATTGCATAAACATGAATTTTTCTTAATGTATTGCCTCTTTTGCAAAGAAAATATACATATTAGTTTGCAACTTTGAGGTATAATACGATCCGAAATCCGATCCGATCCGATCCAAACTTTAAAATTCGATCCAATCCTATAATTCGGATCGGATTCGGATTGCATTTTCTAGATCCGAAATTCGAATTCGAAATATGCTAAATCTGATCCGATCTGTGCACAGCCCTAGTCTACCTAGCTGTTACTTACAACCTTAAGGGGTCAGTTTGGTTGGAAAGAATCGGGATTAATTATTTCGTGATTCGTTATTCCACTTTTTATAAGAATAAAAAAATACTTCAATCTCGGAATAACTACTCTCAGAATTAATTATACTACAATTTTCTTCCAACCAAACGTGGGATAAACTCTTCTTAAATTTAATTCCAAGATTAATTATTCCTTATTACTCGTACCAAACGAGCCCCAAGTGTTTACTTATATATTCCGCCTAGTATTTATGACAATATCCCAAGTATAAAGAGTTGACCATACTTCTGCAATGTTGATTGTTGAAGCGTTAGAATAGTAGTAACTTCACCGGAAGGCATTTTTCTCCTTTGGTGAAATATTAAAAAAAATCATCAGAATTTAAAGTAACCAAACACTAAAAATTATTTTTCTCGGGGAAAAAACATCTTTTGTCATAATAAATACCCCACAAGAAAAATTAAGTACGCGTAAGTAAATGCCAGCCACGTGACAATTCTGAAATGTAGAGGTACTTTTCAAACTTTCAAGTAACAAACGCTATAATCTTAGCTGTCATCGGTATATATCTGATTTTTAAAATGCACCTCCACTTTATTATTCACTTCCCCCATGTATGATTACTTCTTACTTAAATTATTTTCATGTAGATTTAAAAAAAAGTGTACTACAAAATAATATGAATATTTAACCAGTAGTTCAAGACTTATAGCCCGTTTGGCCAAGTTACAAAAATTGATTTATTTTGAAAATTACTTTTTCTCAAAAGTATTTTTGGTGAAAAACAGTTTATGTTTGACTAATTAATTTGAAAAACACTTCTGAGCATCAATTAATATTTGGCAAAGCTTTTAAAAATTATTTTTAAATATATTTTCTCAAAAGTGCTTTTTTAAAAAGTGTTTTTGGAGATAAACTATTTTTTTCTGCTTCTCCAAAACTACTTCTATTTCTCCTCAAAAGTCCTTGTTTTTCGTCCAAAAGCTTGACCAAACACTTCAACTTTGAAAAAAATACTTTATTTTTTAGAAAATAAATCTTCTAGGATTGAAGAAGCTTGGCCAAACTCAACACCCTCGATAATTTGTTTGGCCAAACTTTTGAAATTTTTTAAGTGAAATTATATCACATTATTTTTTTTATAACCTAGTATACGAGTTAGCTTGTGCGCATTTTAGCTAATTCACCGGGTATCTACTACCTTCCAACAACATAAATATAGAATAACACTGTCCATCAAAATGTGGACAGATGAAAAGAAATCACCTACTGTATCAATTTTTATTTATATGTCTTACTTTCCTTTTTAGTTTATTTTTTTTTAAAAATATCTCTTTTTATATCTAGTACTCTTTAACTCCAACTTTCCCACATGACATATTTAAGATCACAAGATTCAAAGATATTTTGGTACATTATACACATTTTTGTTTAATATATCACAAGATTTAATATTTTCCTTATTTTCTTAAATATTGTGCCTTATCAAAGTATCAAACTAAAACACATAAATTAAAACAGAGGAAATAACATTTAGCATTTGCTAGAATTTAAATTTGAAAAATCATAATTTTCAACCCACTTCACTAATTACTAGGTTACACCCTAAATATAGGAGTATAATGTATTTTTCTATACATTATTTCACGGGGAAATAAAAATGTCTTAAAAAATCTTTCTATAGTTGATTACTTGCTTAAGCATTTATTGACTCTCCAAGAAAACAAAAAAGAAAAGCTATACATTCAATCCAATTTGTAATTTTGATCTCAAAAGGTCAAATTATTTTACATCAATGGGATGAAGGAGTATTAATTTCTTCTTATCTACCAAAATACTGAATATAACTTTCTGAAAAAAATGAAACAAAGAGTTGTATTGTAAAAGACTTTATTTACAGATAAATAAATGCCAAAGATCTTTTACTATATAAGAATAATTATGGTGTTTACCCTAAAAATCGGATAACAATTAAACTTATAATGTAGTTTTAAGGATACATGATTTCACCTAGTACCAATTGATAAACGTAAAGATAAGTAAGAGAAATTGACAATAATGTAAAGCAAATCAGTGTCTGAACAGGATTCAGCCCTCGAGCTTGAATGATCTGCGTAAATGTAAGGTATTTACAAAATGATTAGAACCTTCTTTATATAATAGAGGAATCCTATCTATGGTACAATTCTAATTGCGGAAATAAATCCCATGATTACCTCAAACAATCGCCCTTGATTTGATCTGTTCCGGGATTTCCGCCGTGATCTTCGGCCGGTTACGGATATCTCGCTTTTCCGTTATTGCATTTTGCTCGAAGTCTATCACATTTGGTCTCGATCGCTGCTGGCCCCGATCTTGACAGGCGCGTCGATTCCCGAACTCGATACCTTATCTCCGTGCTCTGGCTCGATCCATTATGAGGCTCGCCCTCGATGTAATTCCCTGGCCTCGATGAGATAGTAAAATCGGGTACGCCCGATTTTAACCATATATAGATAGTCCCCTCATTTTTTGGAATGTAATGAGAAGAAATGAATTGAGCCTTCGATTTTGTACCCCGATTTTTCATGACGTCATCCTCGTGACGTAAGCGATGGAAGTGGCCGAAACGTACCGTTGGTACAGTTCGCAAAATCATTAATGAGTGTCAGTTGGCGGTCGGCCACCAATGCCTTTGAACCGTCATCGTGAAACCCTTAAATAGGTCTTCTTCTCACTTTCTCAAACTTTACTTTGAATCTTTCTTTTATTAATCTTCAGAATCCCTTTGAGTTCTTCAAGTTTACCTGTAAATATTCAAAGTTCTTTACACCTTTTAAGTCTTCCCGTCCTACATAATCTTCTAGGCTTCGTTATCAACCCTTCCTCAAAATACCAAATCTTATCATCTTCTTCTTTCTTTACACAAAAATAGCGAAAACGTCAAAAATTGTTCCTCAAAAGGGGAAGGCCTCTTCATTACGGTCGGCCGGGGACAAAACACCGGTGGAGCCGCGCCCTGAGGAATGCATTCCCGAGGTGGGGTGTGATCTTTTTTCCGACTTCAAAGTTGAGAAAACTTCATCTGTCCCTGACCGGTGTGAGCCAATGTCTAGGTACATGTGCTCAATAACTGAGAGCGACCCCGAGCAGGTCAAGAAAGACTTTCATTGGTAGAAGAAAGAGGTGGTGACTCCGTATCCCGAGGAAGATATCACTACCCACGTGAAAGGGTTTCTAAGTGTTTATACTTATCCTTTCACGTTGGGCCATGTTGATCCCATTATCATCGACTCCTGCCGCCAATATCAAATAACCTTAGGCCAGATCCACCCTTTCTTTTGGCGGATTGTCATTCTATTTCGATTTTTCGTGAGCAAAAAAGAAGGGACGCCTTTCACCCTCGACCACCTCATCAGGTTGTATAGGCCCCATCCTTTTCGAGGTGGGTTGATAAAACTTCAGCTTTGGGCCACCAAGGTATTATTCTCGAGCATAGACAAGGACAAGGATCGAGGGTGGATGGGTCGGTTCGTTCGAGTGAAAACTTTCGACCTAATTCCAGCCGAGAAGATGCCATTTCCTGAGAAGTGGAATATGAAGCGTAAGTTCGATCCTTCCTTTGACTTTTATTTACTGTTTTGTTTCCTTCACTGCTCCTCATTGACATCCTTTTCTGTGATGTAGCGACTGCTTGGATGCCCGGTGCGATTTCGGACCTCGAGAGCTGGGTTCGGACCCTAGCTTCGACCTCCTCGTACGCTGAGCGCTCATGGCATGATTTAGCAAGGGGTCGATGGGAGGTCAAAAATCATGGTAAGCCTTTTCTTTCGTATCTGATGGCCTTAAAATGTTTCCTTCTTATATTCACTTGATTTCCTTTCACACAAGCCTCGGGAAAGATGCCGTCATGAGGCCTTCATCCGGGGAGGAGGAGGTTCCGCCTCCGGTCACGAAGCCATCAAAGGAAAAGAAAATAAAAAGGGTCTCGCCCTCCGATACTCCAAAGCCCAAGAAGATCAAGGCTCACAGGTCGAAAAGGGACACCGTTGTCCTGCCTGCTGATATAGCCCAACGACTAAGGGAGGAAGAAGAGAAAGATGAAGATGCTGGCTTCGAGCTAGTAGCTCGAATGAAGAGGAGTGCCACGACCCCGAAGGCCGCTGAGCCAGTGATGATTGAAGAGGTTCAGCCTCGAACTGAAGAGATCTCGAAAGATGGCCCGAGCAAAGTCCTCGAGTCGTTAGAGGGTGAAGATGCCTCCCGCTGTGATGAGTAATCGGCGGATGTACCTGAAGGAGCTGGTTCTGAGGCCCTTCAAAACGAAGAGAACGCCCCAAGTGACTTGCTTGGGGAAATATATATTGGCGATTCGCCGCCCCTCCCCACATTTTTTGAGGGCATTTTCAGGAAGCCCAGGCCATGGAGATCCCCGACATAAAAACAACCCACGAAGGGGAGGACCTTTTCCGTGGTTGCTTCACGGGAGTCGAAGATGATGCCGATTTGGGTGATGCATCGAGTCTCTTCGATGAGGCTCAACGACTCCTGAGACGGGTAAGCCTCAGCTCCCTTCGTCAATATTATGCTTGCATTCTTCTTGCCTGATTTCCTTTCTTTCTTCACATGCCTTGACACTTTATCGAGATGCACTTTCTATACCCCGGGAAAAGCTAAGCCGGTGCGAGGCTGATCTTAAAAGGCTTACGGAGGAGAGAAATGCCCTCAAATTTCTCAATGGGAAAAAAGAAGAGGAGATCAAGGACCTCCGAGCCAAATTGGCTACAGCCCATAAAGAGCAGACCGACCTGATTGAGTAGGTAATGAATTTTTTTTAGAAGCTCGATGTATCAATTCGGGAACGATGACTAATACTTTGATCCTGCAGGTTCAACAGAAGGCCAAAAAGATCGAGAAGCTTCATAAGGAGGCCAACATGATGAAGGCTGAGACTTTGGGGTGGAAGTAAAATATGGACCGCCTTGCCTCGGAGAAAGATACTACTCGAGACCAACTGTCATCGGTCGAATGTCAACTCTAAAGCATAAAGGAGGAAAGCTTGGCTCGAGCCAAGAAAATTGAGGAGCTCGAGGCTCAGCTGGCCGCCGAACTTGCAAAGGCCACATCTGAGGCAGAAAAAGTAAAGGCTGACGCGGAGGCAATCGTGGCCGTCTACCTAGCTGATGCCAAAGTTGCTCAAACTCGAGCACAAGAAGTTGCTGATACGGCTAAGACTCGATCATGCTGGGTTGCCGAGCATGCCAAGTACCTATCTCGAAGAGAGACTCTTGAGGAGATTCATGCTCGTGGCTTTGACCATTGTCGATATCGAGAACGTGAAAGTACTCGAGGCCGAAGCCAAAGCACTACTCTCTTCCTATGATGATTCTAGGAGCGCAAATAGATCTGATACTGGAGGGGATTATGATGACGAAGACGTAGCTCCCAAAGAAAATTAGGCACTTAGGATTTTTCCTTCTTTTTTAATTTTTTGTGTAGGATCCTGACCGATCCATGTAAATTTTAAGATACATATAAGACATTTTCTTTATTATCTCGACGTTTGCCTTGTATATATGTATGTAAACGTTTCCTTTCTTATCTCGACTTTTGTTTTGTGAAAATTCCAATTTGTTTGTCGTCTTATGACAATTTTGATACACATTGCGAGATCGTTCGACTCACTTCGTGCCTTGCAAAAATTTTGTTTGTGAATTCGAAACTTAGGCAACTTGATCGAAGTCATACTAATATAGTCTCTATGATCGAGTGAGTATTTTCTCGAACTCGAAATAGGAAAACCCTTAGGTTTTTATTGGGTGAGGGGGATTCTCGAACTCAAAAAATATAATGGCCCTTAGGCTCTTGAATTGGGCCGATACGGCCAAAACAATGGCTTTTTCCCTTTTCGGCTTAAAAAATTTAATCATATAAAAATTTGTTTTGCCTTAGAACGAGGTAAATCTGTACCCATTAGGATTTTCAAAGGTTAGTGTTATCGAAACCTTTTACTTTGTTATGCCTTAGCATAAGCTTGTTCAACAGTTTGAACAATTTGGTACCCCTTAAGGTTTTTGAGGGTTGATGATATCGAAACCCTTTGTAATTTTGCCGAGGGTAGCCCTTTTAACCGGTTTGTGAAAATATTAGAAGGACCTATTTTGTTACGGAATTCGGACGTGTCTGAACCGTGTTAGTTTGGTCGTAGCCTTTAACTTTGAGATTTTCCCTTTGGGTTTGTTTCTCAATTATACTTCGAACTTGTTCAAAGCGTCAGTCCTGAGTGAGGTTGCTGTGGCCTATAAAAATGAGGGTGCTTTTTAAGGTCTTATAATCTTGAAGTTTAATAATTCGAGCATGTTGATTTTTGGATGGCAGTCCCCGAGTACGGGGTTGATTGTTCGAGCTTTAGTTGCGATCAACAGTTGAGCCAGTTTCTGCAATAGATCATAAGTATGAAATTTTAAGGTAAAAATTTCATTAAGGCATGGAACATCTGGTAAGGAAAAAATACTTCTTTCAATAGATCATTCATGCGTACATGTTTTGCCATTAGATCTCGAGTAATCTACATGGACACAGTTCATTTGACCATTTAGCCCTTTATAAAATATACCTATCGAGACCCTGTTGACACGAAGTATTTTTCTTGAAAACGTAACATCTAAGGGTGATGCCCCTAGTATTCGAGATCGATTGTAAAGAAGCCTCGGATACTGTTGAATTGCTCTAAGTTAGCACGAACAATGGTTGCATCGTTAAAAACCTTGTCGGAAAAACCCATTTGGTATAAAAACCAGTCGAAGGGAAAAAGAGTGCAACGCATGCTTTCAGACCTAAGACTTCGGTTTTGGAGAGAACTGCGATGCCTTCGGTCGAACACCTGCAACAAGTTAATATAAAATACAAATGAAAAAGGAGAAGGTCATACCTCAACAATAATATCATTTGAGGAGTGATATGTTCCAATTATTTGGCAACTGTTCACCATTCATCGTGCCAAGTTTGTAAGATCCTTTACCGACGATATCGAGGACCTGATACGGTCCCTCCTAGTTCGGACCGAGATTTCCCTCATTTGGGTCTCGAGTATTGATGGTGACCTTTATCAGAACTAAGTCCCCAATTTTAAAGTGTCGAAGATTGGCTATTTGATTATAATATCTTTTGTTTCTAGGCGGCCATTCGAATGAGGGTAGCTTCCCATTTTTCATCTAGAAATTCGAGGCTTGCATTCATAGCCTCGTGATTTGAATCTTCCGTTGTGTATCAAAACCTGACGCTAGGTTCTCTAACTTCGACCAGGATCAAAGCTTCGGCGCCATATACTAAGGAGAACGGTGTTGCCCCCGAACTGGATTTTGATGTTGTTCGATATGCCCAAAGGACTTCAGGTTAAATTTCTCTCCATTTTTCCTTAACGTCATTCAATCTCTTCTTTAGATTCTGAATGATGGTCTTGTTTGTCGATTTGGATTTCCTGTTCCCACTAGGATGATACGGTGTCGACAATATCCTTTTTATTTTATGATCTTTGAGGAACTTTGTTATTTTGCTGCCGATGAATTATTTTCCATTGTCACATACTATCTCGGTGGGTATCTCGAACCAGCATATAATGTGATCCCAGATGATGTTTGTAACTTCTTTTTCTCTGACTTTCTCGAAAGCTTGTGCTTCAACCTACTTAGAAATAGTCAGTCATAAATAAAGTGAATTTAGCTTTACCTGGGGCGGATGTCAAAGGGCCGATGATATTCATTCCCCATTTCATGAGCGACCATGGGGATAGGACTGAATGAAGTTGTTCTCGGGGCTGGTGGATCATCTGTGCATATCTTTGGCACTTGTCGCATTTTCAAATGAATTTCTTAGTATCTTTTTCCATATTGGCCCAATAGTATCCCGCTCTGATGACTTTGTGAACCAGTGATTCGGCATCGGAATGGTTCTCGCAAGTACCCACATGAATTTCTCATAGAACGTAGTCGGTGCCTCCCGGACCTAAACATACTGCCAACGGTCCATCGAACATCCTTCTGTATAATGTTCCATTTTCGGCCAATGTGAATCGTGCAGCCTTTATTTGCAGAGTCCTTGATTCCTTAGGGTCCGATGGAAGCTTCCTATTTTTTAGATACTCGATATATTTATTACTCTAATCCCAAGTCAGGCTTGTGGAGTTTATTTCAGTGTGACCTTCTTCGATTACTGACTTCGAAAGTTGTACGACAGCCCTCGAGCTAATTTTGTCATCTTCGATTGATGAACCCAAATTTACAAGGGCATTTGCCTCACTGTTCTGTTCTCGAGGTACATGTTGTAAGATCCATTCTTGAAACCGGTATAGGGTTACCTGCAGTTTATCCAAGTACCTTTGCATTTGATCTTCTCGAACCTCGAAGGTCCTGTTGACATGGTTAACCACAAGTAAGGAGTCATATTTGGCCTCAATGAGCTCTGCTCCTAAGCTTTTAGCTAGCTCGAGACTGCAATCATAGCCTCATACTCGGCCTCATTGCTAGTCAACTTAGGGGTTTTGATAGATTGTCTAATTGTATTGCTTGTGGGCAGCTTCAAAATAATGCCTAGCCCAAACCCTTTCACATTCGAAGTGCCATCTGTGAAAAGGGTCCACACCCCCAAAGATGTAACCGTTTTTAACAAAGTTCCTTTTCGACCTTGAGTACGAGGGCTAGCGTGAGGCCACGAAGTGTGCTAAGATTTGAGACTTGATGGCCATTCGGGGTTGATACTCGATATAATACCCATTGATTTTGACGTCCCATTTAGCCAATCGATGCGAGAGTTTGGGCTTGTGCAGAACATTACGAAGAGGGTAAGTGGTCACCACATAGATTGGGTGGCACTGAAAATATAGCTTTAATTTCCTAGAGGCGCTTATTAGAGCAAACGCTAATTTTTCTAAGTGTGGGTACCGGGTCTCAGCTTCACCTAAAGTTTGACTAACATAGTAAACAGGAAATTGCGTACCTTGCTCTTCTCGAACTAGGAAACCACTTACCGCAACTTGCAAGACTGCCAAATATAAGTAGAGTTGCTCATCCACTTTCGGAGTATGAATTAATGGTGGGCTCAAAAGATACCGCTTTAACTCTTCCAATGCCTGTTGGTGTTGTGCCCCCTTTTTTCCCTCCCCGAAGAGAAGGTCCGGGTTCCGACGTTCATGAGGAGTAATAACTCATTTCCTTTTGGGAATTTGGGTTTTTTGAAGAGTCGCCACCTAACGAGTTATGGTGCGTTAGGGCACCTAGAGTGATTAACTCTTTGATTGGTTTGCATTACCAGAGATTAGGGTAAGGGCTCGAAATGACCTTGAGGGGAAGGAGTTAGGCACCCCTCTCGGTCCACAACTGCGGGTCCTGACCGAACTTATACTTACAAATTTGTCCATTAACAGTTAAATAGTTGAATCAAATTGGTTGCAAGTAAAGCACGTTGTATAACTCAAATAATAAGACAAAGGTTTTGGACAAGTTGTATATAGAACAAATTTTAAACAAAAAGGAATTTTGGGAATATGAGGAGTCCTAGGTTGGTTAGCCTATAGGATCACCCCACACAATGTCCGGTAAACACTCCTCAATGAGGGGCTACACGTGACATTAGCACGTAATCATTATATCTCATATCTACCCTTCCCACCCCTTAGTGGTCAGTAAAGTGAGTGTTGGTCAGCAATCTCTATTACGTGCAGTTACTCGTCCCTTCGTAATAGTCCTGGGGGAATTTTAGGACCTCTACCTATAGGTAGTTCTAGATAGACCCCTTAGGTTTTAAAGGTGAAAATACTAAGGCGACAAGCAAGAACAATTAGAACTTTGGCACATAAGATAAAAGGAAGCAATTAGAGGCTCAAGTTTACCTCCTCAAACAATATACATAAGTAGCACGACTCAAACACAAATAAGGGTCTTTTGTTAAACAGTATCCTAAGGCATGATGTCTAAGTGAATATCAAGACACAGAAGACAAGTAGTTTATTTCATAAACTCATAAGTAATGACCCTATCAGTTGCCTACTGATTTTTAAAGCATGTTAAAAAGATCAGAATGACATTAAGTAACAGAAACAGTTTTAGAATTGCAGGATTTTGAAAACACGTTATAGGCTTGCATACGCGGCTGATAACTAAAACATGGCAGATTTTAAAACAGACTCTTGAATCCATATAGGCATGCTGTCTAATGATAGATTAAGGCAGTTTTTTAAAGAACTCATTTCAAGGAAATATAAACCACTAATTAAACTGGTTTAGAAGTGAACTAATTGTAGACTGGGTTGATTTATTCAAACTAGATTGGTTTGAATCTATAGGCGAAATTTCTGGTGTTGTTCCCTATAGGCATGATATCTAGTTATTTAAGACTGGTTTTAGAAACTTACAGGCATGATGCCAAATGGAAAAACACATGTTATAACAGAAGTTGGATTGGATTATATCCTATAGGCATATCATCTACTTGTGAAATTGATTTTAAGACCTATAAACAGAATTTCTATTATGGAATCACTTGAGACCTATAGGCATGATTTGTAACATGATAAGACAAACATAATAAGATATAAAAGTCCTGTAGGCATGGTTTCTACTTATAAAGGTAATCATAGTAAAATATGAAGTCCTATAGGCATGGTTTCTACCCGTATTACCTCACAAACATGTAGCTACCCACCCTTTTCACTAGTTACCCCAATATTCGTTTACAAATTATTATAGACCATATGAATGAATTACATAAGTAATTAAGAAAAATAAGAAGCTATTCTATATGGAGCCTACAAATAGTCCCAGATTTCCAAAGCCTCCAACAGCCTCAAATGCCCAAATTCCATAGACAGTATCATTGTCTAGGTGCATCAAAGTTCCCTAAGGATCTCAAGGATCCCAGACAATGCTTACACCTAGACTTGGTAACCAAATTGAGTAAGTGTAGTGTGGAGGGGTCAGCCTCAGTATGCCAGAGTTCAGAGGGTTCTCAAGAGGATCCCAAGGCAGTACATATACTGGAGGAGGCAGAACCTATTAACTTAGGAGTAGAGTGAGAGTGCTTGACCTAGTTTGAAAGGTTGCAGTAGGAAGACAACATTAAAAGGAGGTTTGTTTGAAATAGTTTAGTAAAACAACAGAGATAGTTTTAAAAGAGAGTGGAGTAGTATACAACAGTCCAAACACAACACCCCTAAGACAGGTTCACACACAGCCAGAGATCATAGAGCTAATGCAGGTTCAGTAGTCACAAATAGGGGGCCAGGAGATTTGGGGACACATATGTAAACATATAGTTATAGGAGCACTTAAGTACATAATCAGTAGCATGCAAAGGAACCCCAGACTTAATGCAGAATTAGGTCACTTAAAGATAGCCAACTGCTTTGCATAGAACATTAGTAAGGGGGAGTCATATTGGGGTACACTAAAGGGTTTAATATTTCATAAACATGCTGAGTCTAAGGGGGGTAGTATATAATTAACATAAAGATATTAATTACATGTTGAGCAGCAGAAATAGAGGTAGAAACAAATCAGGAACATGATGAACTGGAGGAGAAAAAGAAACATATTGTTTTGAGACTTTAATTGAAATCAGGATATACCAGTAAAATGACAGCACACAAAAAAAATGAAGGAGAAGGAGAGCACAATAGTTAGCCTTGGCTTGCAGCCGTCTAAGTCAGAATAATAGTAAGTAGCACAAAAGAGGGAGTAGAAAGTTTAAGTGCGAGAGAGAGAGATTTTTGAACCAAAGTGCTCGACCGTTTGTGTTAATGAGAGAGAGTGTATATATAGTAGTTGGAAATTAGATAAAAATAAGGCAAGAATCATAGTAGCATAGTAATTATGGAACCAAATACTAATCAGAATCAAATCAATGCAAGTAACCCTTTAATTAAGGGGTAATTAACCAACGGTAATAGGCAAAAATGATTAAGGAAAGAAATCAAGTAGAGTATAAGGTATAAAATAGACAATTAGGGGTAAGTACATAGGGGTTTAATTAAGGAAACAGTTAATGAAGAATCAGTAAATACTCGGTTAGCCAAATAAGGTAAGAAAACAAAATAAAGTTGCAGAATATGAAAATAATCGAAAATCAGCATATAGTAAATCATGGAATCAAGGATTCGAAATTACTGATTTAAGGAGAGTAACATGGGTTTCTAAGTTTAAATAGGAAAATCGAAGGTCTAAAGTGAAGTTTTTCAAATCAAGCCCAGAAATAAGGAGTTTAGAATCAATCAAAGAGAGAGTTTTAGCATATAAAAAGAGTGAGATAGGAGTAACCAAACACAGCAAGCAAAGAGGCAAGTATTTACCGGTTAAGATGAAAACAAACACATAGAGGTGATAAAAACTCAGTAAGAACATATTTGAAGCAAGATAATCACAGAAACTCAGACAAGAAACGAGCAGTCATGCTAATACACAGAACCAAATGAAGAAATCTAGAAAATTAGGGCTTTCAACATTTGTGAGTTGAAAGGGTAGTAAAATCATAGAATCAGTAAAAATATAGATAGAAGTTTAAACATAAAGAATCAATTTAATAAAGGTTTTAGAAGGAGTTCCGAAAACCCTAATTTTAGAAGAAGGTGAAAACACTTTAAAATCGATGATTCTTGTAAAGAGTTCCAAGGAGAGTGTAAAACATCAAAGAAACCAACTCGAATCATGTTAACATTGTACAAATCTAGGAGATGTAGGCAGAAATTAGGGTTTTAGAAGAAACCCAAATGGAGATGAAAGAACCTGTCTAGAATCCCAAGGATCGTAACAAATACGGCGTGATTTTGCTCGAAATCACACTGGAATAGCCAAGAACAGACAAGTGACGAACCCTAGGTGCAAGTCGGTGTGGCCCTGAGCCCTTGAAGACCTTAGAGAAGGCAAGCATGACGTTAAAGGAGCCATTGGAGGCTTAGGAGTTGATGGGAGATCACTGGAGAAGACCGGAGAAGAGAGGTCGGCGGTTGAAAGGGCTAGGGTTAGGTTGAGTTGTTGAGAGAGGAGAAGAGATGAGAGAATACAGAGGCGACGGATTTGGAAAATTTGTTAGGGTTGGGGGGGTCATTTGGAATAAAAATGGAAGGGGTTAATACGGGCCGTTGATCTCTTAGATCAACGGCCATGATTCAATTGATTCTGGGTCGGGTAGGCGGGTTTAGGGTTTGGGTCTGGTAGTTTAATACGAAATTGGGTTGAAGCTGGGTTTAAATTGGGCAATTTATCCCCATATAATTTATAATAAATAATAGATAATTTCTAAAAAATAATTTTATGTACTAAAATGATTTAAAATAGATATTTAACATTTTAAAACTATAGAAGATCAATTTTATGCATATAAAGGTAATTATACATTAATAGGGCTAATATTGCAATTATATGCAAATTAGTTTTTAAAATATAAATGTAATTATAAAAAATGTACAGAAAATATTTAAACAATATATTGTTACAAATATAGGATTTATATGATTAAATTATCACAACAATAATTTGAAGAGATAATTATTAGAGATTTTATGAGTAAAAGGGGAGGAAATAAATCAATTAAAAATCTTTAAAATTATAAGAAAATTATAAAAACCTTATGCATGCTTATATATGCATATATATATATATGCTATTTTGAAGGTATTTATGCATATTAAAAATATATAGGGAAAAATTAGGTATCAACAGTTGGCATTCCGGGGTCCAAGCAAAATTGTTCTTCTTTTTGAGCAGTGAGAAGAACCTGTGACTTCGATCTGAAGACCTCGAGATGAACCGGCCTAAGGCGGCTATCCTCCATGTTAATCTTTGTACGGCCTTAATGTTGTCCACAACTATGATGTCTTCGATTGCCTTAATTTTGTCGGGGTTGATCTCGATTCCCCGATTTGACACCATAAAGTCGAGGAACTTGCCCGAACCGACTGCAAATGCACATTTCTCAGGATTGAGCTTCATGTTTTATTTTCTCAATATGTTGAAAGTTTCTTGCAAATGTGTCAAATGGTCCTCTACACACAGGGATTTAACTAGCATATCGTCAATATATACCTCCATTGATTTACCTATTTGTTCTTCAAACATTCGATTCGCTAGGCGTTGGAAAGTACCACTAGCATTTTTTAGCCCAAACGTCATTACATTATAACAGCAGGTGCCATACTTAGTGATGAATAAAGTCTTTTCCTGATCCTCCGGGTTCATTTGAATTTGATTGTACCCGTTTTAGGCGTCGAGAAAATTAAGGATCTCGTGGTCGGCCGTGGCATCGATCATATGATCGATATTCGGCAGAGGAAAAGAGGCTTTGGTACATGCTATGTGTCACGCCTCCTTTTTCACTACACCCCCCGGAAAGGTATAAAGGAGTTTTTCCAATTAAAGGACAATCGAAACGGGATTTATTATTAAAAAAAAAATCAGAGTCGCCACTTGGGAGATTTATGGTGTCCCAAGTCACCGGTTCAAATACCGAATCGAGGAAAAGATTGACCCTGTTTAACAGTCCGCGAACCAGAAATCCGGGTAAGGAATTTTGTTAACCCGGGAGAAGGTGTTAGGCACTCCCGAGTTCCGTGGTTCTAGCACGGTCGCTCAACTGTTATATTCGGCTTAATTATCTAATTTTAGTACATTTTCAAACCTATGTGCATTTTCAACCTTAACCGCTTTTATTCATTTTTAGGAAGATTGCAACGTTATTAAAATATATTTCAAACCACATCACATAAATGCACCCGCATTCCGCAACACATTTTATCTAACGTTGAGAATTGGATTTGGGTCACATAAATGCGCACCCGAATTTAAGAAGGTAATATTATTAAACTAACGCGCCTAAAGCAACTACGCATTTGCAACTTTGCGAGGGCCATAGAAAATTCGCTAAATGACACGCCTCGATTTCTAAGGTTGAGTTGACGCTAACTAAAATGAGGGCCACGCAATTGAGGTTTTATTCGGCGCGGCGCACCTCAATTCCATTTTAAAAGGATATTCAAACTAAAGTTGGGAGGGCCATAAACTATGAGTTATCTAATTATGGCTCACCTAGAATTTACTTTCAAGCACCTAACTAATTAATTAAAGAAGGTTTAATGGAATCCCAATTATTTTTAACTAAAGGGCGACTTTACTTAACTGCTAGAGGGCATCGTGTTTAACTAATCAATTAACTAAAAAAACCATTGTTCCGGACAAAAGCAACATGATCAAGAAATGAAGCTGAACTTGATGAAATGAAATAGTTTCGAACAACATAGAGTGTATGACCCTATTCGCAGGTGCCCTTCGTATTTGGGCCTAAAAATGAGCCCAGTCGTTCAGAAAAAAAAAATCCATGGGGATAAAACACGCAGGCCACGTCTGATTGCTGATTGTTGAGCATCTTAACTGGGCCAATTCTAGGCCCAAATTTTAAAACCAGTACTTGCACAAACCAATCAAATACCAATTCATCAAAAGAGACCAGATGAACCATGAGGCTGAACTAACTAATAATTCGGAGTTTTTAACTATTTAACACAAATTGGCTAGTTAAACTTCCCATTGTATATTGCATGGATTTTTGGGTTGAATCTAACATGAGGAAAACCCAGCAACAACAGACTAGCTGCTGGGCTCAAGAAACAAGCACGGATAGTAAGGGCCTACTGCCTTCTCTTGCTAAAGACCTCAAAACCAGGCTTAAGAGGCCCAAGCCTAGCCAGAACCCAAATTGAAGATCAAGACTCCATATCGAGTTTTCACTATCCACAAAGTACCAATTGCATTTGAAAATAAACTGATAAACTCTATCATTCCACATTTACTGGAGCATAGGGAAATTTCAGAAGAAAAAAACGCATGCTTAGCTCAGGCTACACTTGATAATGCATTTAAAATATTCAAGTTTGATTTCAAACTTAAATTCAACCACATCCTGGAAACTTCTAACCCGTTAACTTTCTTCAATGCCAACAGTAACGAGGTCTAAGTAATTAACACAGTTCACTTAAATTCAAACACTAACACTCAAGTTCTTAAAGAGCATAAGTTCATCACAATAATAACGTAAGATAACCAGGCTAACAGGTACACATATGGCCCATTACAGAACATTTTAAGAAATAGAAGAAGCAAATGAAAGGATGATCCAAATCAACTTGTACTCAATCTGGCCTCAGTCAGAAATGCATATTTTAGCTACTTGTTGATCATGGTTTGAAGTAATACCTGGTAATGGACAAGGGAAAAATCAAAATAAGTGAAGGATCAGCAGTAAGCAATAGCAGAAATCAGCCCAGATTCAGCCAGTAAAACAGTGAAATCAGCTCAAAAAAATCAAGGGAACAATAGAGGAAAACCAACACTAACTCCAAACCAAAGCTTAAACCATTTCTCTAACCAGATGCACAATTTTGGAAGTTCTTTAGAAATTCTAGATTAACAGAAGATTCAGAGAACCAAAACCAGGGAACCAAAACCAATTCCAACAATTTTCAGCATTTTCTCGGAATTTTCATAAAGAAAGAAAGAAAAAATTCTGAAATTCAGTATTTTCTTATCTTTTCAGTCTCTCTAGGGTGCAAAAAGCTGTGTGTTGAGTGAAAAAAAGCTTCATTTATAAGGCTGGGGTCTGTTATGTGCCTTCCAAGGCAAGACAATCAGATTTTCCCAAAATACCCTCACATGGCATCTTTTAAAACTGATTTTGGACAGCTGTCCATTTCCTTCAGATATTTTCAATTTGCAGCCTGTTTTCCCTAACAATTTTGGGCAGCTGTCCATTTAGGAAGCTTCCCCATCAGTTATTAAAAGATTCTTCAAGTTAAACCAATCTCCAAAATTACCCCCTAAAGTTCCTAATTATTCACTTACCCCCTAAGTTCTGAATTCTCACAATCACAACAAATAACAAACAAACGAAATGACACCTTCAGCTGAATTGAAAACCAATGAAATTCAAAATAATTGTTGAGTCATATTAAATCATGAAGAATTAGTCTGCTACAAAGCCCCGTCACACCTCCTTTTTACGCACCCGCGAGGGCGCAAAGGGAGTTTTTTCCAATTAAAGGACAATCGAAGCGGGATTGGTTTATTTATTTCAGAGTCGCCACTTGGGAGATTTAGGGTGTCCCAAGTCACCAATTTTAATCCCGAATCGAGGAAAAGAATGACTCTATATTACAGTCTGCGTACCAGAAATCCGGATAAGGAATTCTGTTAACCCGGGAGAAGGTGTTAGGCATTCCCGAGTTCCGTGGTTCTAGAACGGTCGCTCAACTGTTATATTTGGCTTATTTATCTGATTTTAAATACAATATGAACTTATGTGCAAATTTTATCTTTTAACCGCTTTATTATTATTGTTTTTACAAGAATGTGAACGCCGCTTAAAACATATGTCTTTGGACTGCATCACATGAAATGCGCCCACAATCCGGAACATATTTTATTTGACGTTTTGGGATTTGGATTTGGGTCGCATGAAATGCGCACCCAGGTTTAAGAAAGCAGATTATTAAACACGCACCTAAAGAGACTATCGTGTTATTATTTTGGGGAAGGCCGTAAAATTTGCTAAGCGGCCTGTCCCGGATTCTAAGTATTTTGATATATATGCATTTAGAGGGCCCCACAGCTTCTACATTTTTGTTTGTGGAGGCTCGTCTCATTCATTATTTTTTAAAGAATTTGCAACGTCATGGAAATGCATCTCGGGCCACGCCACAATCAATGTGCCCGTGATTAGAGGCGTATTTCGATCCCGTTGAGATTTGGATTTGGGTCACATAAATGTGCACCCGAGTTTAGGGAGATAACATTATTAAAGGCGCGCCTAAAGCAACTAGCGCATTATTATTTTGGGGTAGGGCCGTGAAATTTACTAAACGGCCCGTCCCGGAATCTAAGTATTTAATACATATGTTTTAGAGGGCCCCGCAGCTTGTATTTTTATTCGGCGAGGCTCGTCTCATTTTTTATTTTATTTATTTTTCTTTTAGAAACAGGACAAAGCTAAAATAACTATGTTTTCTGCTACTTCGCGAGATCATAGGTTATAAATTGAACTTATTTGATGAAGCTGAGTATTTTTCCGCGAAATTAAAATTGCTACCATAATTTCAACATTACTACCACATGTATAAACAACTATTAAAACAAACTAAATAATTAACACCTTTCAGAATATGTGCAAACCCCTATTACGACAAATATTTGGATAACAACAATTTAAACATGAAGAAACAAAATGTCAAGTAGCTACTTAAAAATAACGAAACAACGGAAAAGACATTCACGGCCAAATTTCAATACCATACGGAGTTAATTATCAAAAATAGCATTTCGCAATCATCATGTATATATGTCTCGCGCAATTTCGCGTACTATCCGCATGAACTAGGATTGTATTTCTACAAACACCTATACATATAACTAAACAGCAAACATGGAGGACACGGGCAGAGATAACCTACTTGAGATTAACGTCCGATGCGTTGGACCTGCGACGAAACCTCGGACAACAACCTCGACGTACCGGAACTCGACGAACCAAAGTCGACCTCGACGGAAAACAGAAAACTCGGCCAAACAGGATCGCAGCAAACCACAGCTGCTCGCGAAAGATGAAACAACGTCGACAGCAGTAAGGTCGACGCGAGGGGGGGCTGCTGACGGGCGTTTGGACGGTGTCGACGCGAGGAGGGTGAAGCAGAAAAAGGGGTCGTTTGGATGCGAGGAAGGAGCAGCTGTGCGTTGTTTGCCGGGCTGGGGGATAGGGACAGTGACGACGCAGCTACTGGTTTGGGTAACAATGGTGGTTCACGGTGAGAGGGTGTCGACGAAAGGTTGCTGGTGCTTCAAACGTTGGGGGGTGCGACTGGTTATGGCTGGAGGTGGAGAAGTCTGTTTGGTGGTGGTGTTAGGGTGGTGTTTGGGGCAGTGGTCGACGAGCTGGGTTCCGACGTGAGGGAGTGGAGGTTATGGCGTTGTGGGTGGTGGTTTTGGAGTACAGTGACAACGGGGGGGGGGGGAGGGGGAAGCTGGTGGTCGACGGACGTGGGTGGCGGCGTTTTGGACGTGAGGGGATGGTGGTTGAAGGGTCGTTTGGATACGAGGGAGGGGTCGTTAGGGTTTCTTCATCTTCTTTTGAAGAAAAGGAAGAAGATGAACAGTATACAATTTTTCCCCTCAAAAATTTTTTAAGCCTGTTCGTTGGTCCCCCCCCCCTTTCAAAAATGTCCAAATCCGTGTATTTGTGGCTTCGGCCAAGACCAATGAGCCCCACGCGTGGTGGGGTTCCGTCCGTGTTCCCCACGTGTGGCGGACTCGGATTATTATGGGCTAGGTCCGAAAATTAGGCCTAAAAGCGGGTAGTCTGAACCCGAATTTTATTCTTTTGCCCGGATCCGAGAATAAGAACACGGCGTTGCTTACTAATCCTATGTAAGCAAAATAACTACAAAAATAAGACTAATATTTAAACAAAACTATATCTTTTTAAATATTTTTTCAAGATTTAAAATAGCTACAAAATATCAATAAAACTATTTTTTTTAATTTTCGTTTTTATATAAAGGTAAAAAATATAAAGTAATATTTTTTGTATTTTTAAGAAATTAAAATGACTACAACATTAATAGAACTATATTTTTGGGTTATTTTCGAAGTTATATAAAGTACCAAAATAAAGCGCAATTTTTGTATTTTTTTTTCAAGTTTATGAGAGATACATAAACTAACATTTATATATGTATTTTTGTGATTTTTTCTTTTTGCAACGAAATGAAGTAAAAATAGTTAAAATTGCTATATTAGACCCAATTACATATTCACGCTAAAAATGTGAAAATTCTCAGGGAGGGTCAAAAATCACGTGCTTACAGCTGCCCCTCTTTGACTGGAAACACGAAGAGTTTTCCGACAAAGAACGACTAGACGTGTTTTTGACCCGACCATTACTTGGACGGACTACACTTAAGGAAAGGGAGGGAATGTGACCGAGCCCTGGTATCTGAGCTGCCTACATATCCTTGGTTATACAGGAATCAGGCCACGTGTAGTTCGGGAATGAGAGAGATGGTAAAGTGTACCGAGGTGAAGAGCCGATCGAGGTTCCGTTCCGTTGAGGTTCCGGTCCGTGGTCCTGTCATTACATCAAAAATGATAACTGAAAAAGACTAAATAAACCTATCAGCTACTAGTTACAAGGATTCCTATCTCTAAGTCTTCTGAAACTTGATCTTGAGTCTTGAATGGTGCTTCATACAGACTTCGGATTTGAACCTTGATACTTGCTAGTTGTAGGTGCTAGTTCTTAAGCAGACCGCATTTGTTCTCCACTTCCGTAATTTGGGTTCTTTTTTTTCTTTTTTTTTTCTTTTTTTTTTCTTTTTTTTTCTATGCTTGCCTTTTTCTCTTCTTGTTTTTGTTTTTGTGACCAGCTTCTGTTGATCATCCCAGACTATTGACTCGCATTCTTGAGGCGAGCTTCTACTATTTCTAACTTGGATTGAATGCTGGGGATTTTTGTTGTAACCTTCTGCTTTCCAGTGGGTCACTGCTTGATCCTGAAAAATGTTCCTCTGTTCTACAGGCGGACTCCTAACTTCTTCGATCTTCGACATACAACAACCTCCGTTCTACAGGCGGGTTCCTGACAACCAAAACAAACAAAACAAACAAAAATTTCCTAACCCAGTTTGTACTGGGAAGATTTGTGAGTCGTTAGCAAAATTGTAACTCACTTACCCTACTGATGCAATGATGAGAGTAAACTAAAGACTAGGCTAGGATGTGCATCTCCTACGAGTAAAACCAAAACTCTTGCTAGCAAATGTGTCTGCTAAAATAAAAACCTCAATGACTCAAACTAGAAAGTGCGTCTTCTATGGTTGAATCGGAATGAGCTAAACTAGGAAGTGCATCTCCTAAGGGTGAAAACTTCAAAGAACTAGACTAGGAATTGTGTTTCCTATGGTCGAACTTAAAATGAATCAAACTAGGAAGTGCATCTCCTAAGGGTGAAATCTCAATTCCGGAAGTGCGTCTCCTAAAATAAAGTATAACCTGAAAAAGCCAAACTAGGAAGTGCGTCTCCTAAAGCAAAATTATAACCTGAGCGAACCAGACTAGGAAGTGTGTCTCCTAATGATGAAAACTTAATTCAGGAAGTGCGTTTCCTGTGCATGAAATTAAACTTAGGAAGTGCGTCTCCTAGGGGTAAAATAGTCTTAGGAAGTGCGTCTCCTATGGGTGAAACCTCAATGATTTTGAACTAGGAAGTGCGTCTCCTATGAATGAAAATAATTTAGGAAGTGTGTCTCCTATGCGTGAAATCTTAATTTAGGAAGTGCATCTCCTATGGGGTAAAAGTAAACTTTAAGGAAGTGCGTCTCCTATTGGGTACAATAAACTTAGGAAGTGCGTCTCCTATTGGTAGAACTGAACTTAGGAAGTGCGTCTCCTATGGTAAAACTAAATTTTAGGAAGTGCGTCTCCTATGGCAAAACTGAACTTAGGAAGTGCATCTCCTATGGGTAACATAAACTTAGGAAGTGCGTCTCCTATGGTGAAACTGAACTTAGGAAGTGCGTCTCCTATTGGTACAATAATCTTAGGAAGTGCGTCTCCTATTGGTGAAATTATTTTTTTTTTTAGGAAGTGCGTCTCCTATTGGTGAAACTGATCTTAGGATGTGC
Organism: Nicotiana tabacum; assembly: GCF_000715075.1. Taxonomy (NCBI): domain Eukaryota; kingdom Viridiplantae; phylum Streptophyta; class Magnoliopsida; order Solanales; family Solanaceae; genus Nicotiana; species Nicotiana tabacum. The sequence goes on along the minus strand of NC_134080.1, from coordinate 43,225,810 downwards.
GTCTCCTGTTGGTACAACTGAGCTTAGGAAGTGCGTCTCCTATGGTAAAACTGACTTAGGAAGTGCGTCTCCTATTGGCGAATCTTATCTGAGGAAGTGCGTCTCCTATTGGTAAACTTATCTTAGGAAGTGCGTCTCCTATTGGTAAAACTTATCTTAGGAAGTGCGTCTCCTACTGGTAAAACTTATCTTAGGAAGTGCGTCTCCTATTGGTAAAACTTATCTTAGGAAGTGCGTCTCCTATTGGTAAAACTTAACTTAGGAAGTGTGTCTCCTATTGGTGAAACTTCTTAGGAAGTGCGTCTCCTATTGGGTAAAACTGAACTTAGGAAGTGCGTCTCCTACTGGTAAAACTTGCTTAGGAAGTGCGTCTCCTATTGGTGAAACTTAACTTAGGAAGTGCGTCTCCTATTGGGTAAAATGAACTTAGGAAGTGCGTCTCCTATGGTAAAACTGAACTTAGGATGTGCGTCTCCTATTGGTGAAACTTAACTTAGGATGTGCGTCTCCTATGGGTAAAAATAAACTTTAAGAGGAAATACATCTCCTATGGGTAAAAAACAAACTTAGGAGGAAATGCATCTCCTATGGATGAAACTAAAACAAACTTAGGAGGAAATGCATCTCCTATGGATGAAACTAAAACAAACTTAGGAGGAAATGCATCTCCTATGGGTAAAGACGTGGAATGTATTCCCTTGTTATACAGGTGGGCGCCTAATGGTAAAGACACAAAATGTATTCCCTTGTTATACAGGTGGACGCCTAAAATATGAAATGCACAGACAAAAGTATTCCTCTCGTTATTCAGGTGGGCGCCTGTCTTCATCAATAATTTTGAAAATAAAATCCTATTCGAGGGCGGATGAACCCAAAATATCCTATTCGAGGGCGGATGAACCCAAAATATCCTATTCGAGGGCGGATGAACCCAAAATATCCTATTCGAGGGTGGATGAACCCAAAATATCCTTAAGGCTTGAAAATGTCTTAACTCAACACTTGCTGGGGATTATTTACTTACCTGCTGGGGGATAAAATGTTATCAGCTGGGGGTACCTGACTTCCAGAAAATTTTTCTAAATGGAAGTAAAATTTTCTGCCCCAGTTTGATAATATCCCTTGTGGCATGCAGTTCTGGCATCAATGCCATTTCCGTTACCTGCTTCAAATCAAACAAAATTTTGTTAGTTTAAAACGCGGTGGTTGGTTGTGATACTCCTACTGGGATGGCTTTCCCTTTCTCTCTTTCTTGCTCTGTGCTCCACAACTTGTTGGGGATGATATTATGTGCTGGGGATAATCCCTTCCTGCTGGGGATATCCCTTTTCTTTTGTGGCATAGCTTGGAAACTGGCATTTCCCCGACCTTTTAGTCTAGCATGAATCTCCCCAAATCATGCACACTGCTTTCCTTGCTTTGTTCATGGGCCTTGGCCTTGAGGTTTATAACTTTTGGTGAAGGCGATGGTATCCCTCTTGACACTTGTCAATCTTTTGTCAACTCCCTTTTGGGGATATCTTTTTGACACTGGCCTCGCGCTTGTTCCTTGATGACTATACCATTTGGGTGCACTAGTCAGATCTCATCTGGCATAATTGGAAAGCTGATGGCATATTTTGAAGTCAATTCACACTTGTTCTGACCAAACAGACTCTGTTGGGGATTTTTCTATGAAAGGGAAAAAGATAAAAGGGAACAAAATAAAAGGACAAAAGGAAAAAGATGACCTTTTAACAAAAGAAACTATAAATAAAAACCTATCAAATGCAGATACCGACTCTAATGGTCATGACATGCATATGTGGCCTATCCTCCGCCGTTAGTCATCTTTCGAGACCTTAAATTGGCCATTCCCCATCTGATTCCCAATCCTATTCGACTTGTAGTACCCGCAGGATTTTCACTATCAAGCCTCTCTCATTTTTGGGTTTTCTCTCAGCTTTCATCGCCTTATGGTGCCTGTGAAGGTTTTCACCGATAAGACTCTCTCATTTGTATCACTTTCCAGCTGGGGATTTGGAGTGTCACCGGTATGACTCTTTCTGCTGGAGATTAGAGCCCTCTGCTGTGGAACAGAATGTTATGTTCGCCGGTAAGACTCTTCATTTGTGTGACTTGGAATCTTTTGAAGACTGATCGGAAGGTCTTTCTTTGGACCGTAATGTGGGTTTTTGGATAGGGCTAGAAAGAAAGGGTATAAAAAGGCTCAAAATACATTAATTTTGGGTTATTAATTACAACCTTCGGAATTAGATTTATTTACAACAAACACAACCTGTTCCCCAGTTTCTTGCTTGGGGATATATTAATTGATTTTTTTTCATTTTTCAAAACTATGACCGAGCCGTGAAGCGCCTACGTATCCTCTTTGAGGAATCAGGTCAAACGTAGTTCCCAATTCCTCTGTTTCATTTGACTTTTTTCTTTGTTATCATTTTCCTTTCTTTTCTTTTTCTCTTTTTTCTCTTTTTTTCGTTTTGTTGTTTTCTTTCTTTCTCTCTTTCCTTTTTTTTTCTTTTTTTTTTCCGTTGCTACTGATTCCGAACGAGGGGTATGAAAGAAAATAAATAAGGCTCAAAAGGGGTAACGAAGAATAAAGTGTTTCGGTAGCAGAACAAAATGCCTTCGTCATTCCAGTCTTTAAAAACATGCCAAGTGCAAACAACACAATTAAACAATAGATTTATAGTCTCTTCCGATGGTGTTGGACTTGATAATTATGTTAAACATTTTATTTTTCCTTGTCATTTCAAAAGCACAGTTAGGTGACACTCTCACCCTCATTATCTTGAACGGCCCTCATGCCAATTTGGCGAATCTTGCTTTTAACGGTTTTTCTTTGTGTTTCACTTGCCCCTAGTTCTACATGACTCGGGCTCTGAATAACCTCAAACCGTTCGTATTTTCTTTAAATGGTCTGATCGCCTTTACAGGGTTTTATGATTAACTTTAAAGACTAGGCCCAAAGTGTGTGCGCATGTCATGTCACTAGAATCGGTGCTGAATAAAAATGACATAATGACTAAACAGAAAGATGACTGGGAATAATCAAAGACTGAATTTTTTGCATTGGACTGAACAAATGGTTTTAAAAACAAAGCAAACCGGAATAAAATCCTAAACAACTTGGACAAAACTTAAACAAACCGCTATGACAAAACGTAAAGATAAGCGGAAAGATATTGACACAAAACAAATCCGAATTACAATCCTAATAATCCGAACAACGGAAATGACAACAAAATAGACCATCAAAGATCCTCTCCGGTTGACCCAAAATGGAGTGTCTTTCCAACTATCCAAGCACGGCATCTCCGGCTGACCCAAAATGGAGTATCTTCCAACTGCAAAGCATGACATTTTAGCCATTGAGCTCTATATCAACATTGCCAAGACCATCCCCAACTTCAGTATTATCAACATCAATCAACAAGTTCTCAAGATGATTCGCCTGCTCCCTGTCACTGTCGTCGATCACAATTGCCCCTTCCTGAATCATTCTTTCGATTTCCTTTTTCAAAGAATGACAATCTTCAATGCTATGTCCTTGGACATTAGAGTGGTACATGCATCGTACAGTAGGATTGAACCCTTTTGCATATGGATCTGGAGTATAGCCAAGGAGCGGCTCAATCAGTCCTGAAAGCTTTAGCTTTTCAAACAAACTTGCGTAGGACTCCCCAATTGGCGTGAAATTGTTTCCTTGCCTTTGTTTTCCCCCATGCCCCTGTTTTCCAGGGTCGTTGGGTGCTTGGAAACGATGTGAAGGCAAGAATGCATTACGTGGTGTTGGCTCTCGCCAGCGGGGGTGACCTGATGGTTGACCCTGCGACCGGACCTTGTTCGAAGGATAATACTGAGGCGGATTATGTGGAGCTCGGGGGCAGGCTTGGGTATGATGGTCTGAAAAGAGTGGCTCTGATGGTGGGTAGTAGGGTTGTGGAAGGTTGTATAGAGTGTGTGGATAATTCGTATGAATGGGCATGGGCTGGTAGTGAGGGGAAGGACCTCTGAATTTGGACCCAGTACCTGCTTCGACTGATGCGACCTCGAGCACACCTCCCGCGCCGCTCTGAATAGCTTGGGTCGTTGCCTTGAGCGCTGAGTAATTTAGGATTTTGTCAGGCCTTAGGCCCTCCTCTATCATGACCCCTATCTTTACCACTTCATTGAAGGATTTCCCAACCGTTGTCACCAAGTGACCAAAGTAAGTTGGATCAAGTGTTTGCAAGAAGTAGTCCACCATTTCTCCCTCTTTCATGGGAGGATCAACTCTGGCCGCTTGTTCTCTCCAGCGGAAACCAAACTCACAAAAACTTTCCCCAGGCTTCTTTCCGGTCCTCAGCAATGTGAGACGGTCAGGGACTATCTCGAGATTGTACTGGAAATGACCTGCGAAAGCCTGCGCCAGATCATCCCAAGTATACCACCTACTGGAATCCTGCCTGGTATACCATTCTAGTGCAGATCCGCTCAGACTCTGGCCGAAATAAGCTATTAGCAGCTCATCCTTGCCGCCTGCCCCTCTCATTTTGCTACAGAATCCCCGCAAATGTGCCATGGGATCACCGTGCCCTTCATATAAATCAAACTTAGGCATCTTGAACCTAGCTGGGAGTTGGACGTCTGGGAAAGGGCATAGATCTTTGTATGCTACGCTGACCTGGTTGCCCAAACCGTGCAGGTTCCTGAAGGACTACTCCAGGCTTTTGAACTTTCTCAACACCTCATCCTGTTCAGGGGCTTTAACCGTCTTTTCGATCTCTGCCGGTACCTCCAAGTGTGGATTGTAAGCATGTGGCTCGGGGGCATGGAATGTAGGCTCAGGGGGATAGTATTGCGTATCGTGAGCCTGAAACAATGGCTCACTGGTCGATCTGTGCAAGATGGCTGATGTGGGTCCCACAAAAGTGGGAACATTTGGTGTTGGGAGAGGTTGATGGGATGGTGGAGCTTGGGAATCATGGGGGCTTCTCTCCTGAAGACAACAGTGATTTGGGAGGCTTGTTGAAGGGCCGGAGTGGGGGTATTCGGGCACGTGCCCTAGTGGCTTAGGGCTCTTTTGTGCTTTGGCTAGAGCTAACTGCATTGCATTCATCTCTAGTCCCATCCTTTCTATCTTTTCCATCGCTTCCTTTAACAACTGGCTCATCGGCCTTTCTTCCTCGGTACTATTCTCTGAAGTAGTCATGCTTGTTGTTATCGGTCCTTTGGATCTAGTTTGGTAAGGGTGTGTTGCCAGAATTCTTTAACAACTAACTGTTTGAGATTCGGAAAACAACAAACTTGTTAGCGTTTAGAGTTTAACAGATTTGATAACAACACATTGAGGATGCAATGCCCCTAGGCAGTTAACCGTTTCTAACATGCTTTGCTTCAAACAACATGCGTCATCCCTGCTTCAAACAACATGCGTCATCCCGGCTTGCCTATTTGCCCCTTTGAAGTACTTTGGGAACCCCTGTATTTTATTATATTGTATTTTCTTTTTCTTTAGATTTTTTCATTTTTTTTCTTTTCTCTTTTTTTTCTTTTTTCAAAAAAAAATTTCTTATTTTTTTATTGTGGTCGAATCTTATGGAGATTGCCTACGTATCATGCCCCCGCATGAATCAGACCTTGCGTAGTTCGGACGAATAAAAGATAAACAATAATAAACATTTTTTCACAATTTCCATATTAAAACAAATTGGGTTTCAAAGGTTTGAAGATGACCTACATACTCGAAAATCAAACAACCCACATATTCTAGTCAAAAGATTTATAAACTTCAAAACAAATGGCCAACTTCCTTCCTTCGTTTGCTAATTTTAACCAAATGGTTATTTTTGCAAATGTGGCCCCTTCCAATTCTCACATGAATTTTGAGGCCGGGGAGGATTATTTTATGACACTTTACCAACTTGTTCATTCTTTTACGAAAACAACCTTTCGACAACTGAAAGATACTATAAGGCTATTTCGGCAAGAACGGTTTAAGACGCGGCCGAAGCTGGCTCGGCTTATTATGACAAAATTTGAACGGTATTCACCTGACCGTCGACTCTTTTTTTTTCAAATTATAATAAAAACTTGGTGTTGCAAAACATGGCCCTTCAGCGTCTCGGGGACGAAGCTTTTTAAGGCTGTGTGGGTCAACGGGACCAAACTCCTAGACATGACCCAAAAGGTGGCTGTTTATGCAAAGTCAGCCTTCCGGCGTCCCTTTCGGGAACATTCAGCTATTTATGACAAACAGCATCTCCTGACTTAGTTATGACTCTTTTATTGTTTTTCGAAAATAGGAAACCCAATACTGCAAACACGGCCTGTCAACGTCTCGGGGACGAAGATTTTTAAGGCTGTGTGGGTCAATCGGATCAAATCTTAAAAAATGACCCAAAGGTGGCTGTTTATGAAAAGTCAGCCTTCCGGCGTCCCTTTCGGGAACATTCGGCTATGTCTTGATAAAACAGCGTCACCCGACTTCTTTATGACAAAAATTAAAATTTGACATATATATATTTTTTGATGATTATTATTTGTTTGTTTTTGGCTTTTTAGCAAAACGGTGGGGTTGGACCCGATGAGGGTTGCCTACGTATCTCACATCCGGTGAGAATCAAACCCGCGTAGTTCGGGCAATCCCGAATAAAGTAAATAAACTAACCCCTCTTTTTTTAATTTTATTTTTTGAAGGAAAGACTTATAAAGAAGAAAGAAAATATTTTTGGAATTTTACTTTTAATGAAAGATATGCTTACGAAAATATTTTTTGAATTTTGAATTTTCTTTTCAATGGAAAAGAAAAAGGAAAATATTTTCGGATTTTTTTATTATATATACTTTTTATTGTTTTTTTTAATAATTAAAAAGACTTTCTAAAGAAGTCAATAATGGAAAATATTTTTGGATTTTTTTTTTAAATTGGGGGCATAAAGAAACTTTTCTAGCCTTTTGGCAAGACAAATATTTTTTGCAACTAATAAAGATATAGATATATATTTTGGAAATAAAGAAAAAATTTTGGACTTATATATATATATTTGTGACAAATAATGAATGACTCTTTTTATATTTTTTTTTATTTTTTTGCATTTTCATAAACAAATAAATAACAAAAGAAATATTTTTTTAAAAAATAAGACTATTTTTAATTTTCATTTTTATGGCAAGACAAACTATATAATTTTTCTATTTTTTTTTGAAAAACAAAACAGAACAACGACTTTTTTTTCGCTTTTAATAAAACAAACTAATAAGACATTTTTTCATTTTCTTAAAATTTCGGCGGAGTTTTGACAGTATTTGGGAATTTGTTTTTTTTTCAAAAATAAACAATCAATTCCCTAACCGCTATTTCTTTTTTTCAGTTTCAAAATATTATTCCTGATATTCACAAGTCAGTCAACACACAAGTCCGAATCAAATTAATGCGCAAGTAGTAATAAGTAAGATGCATCAGGATGGTCATTTTCATTTTTCGGTACACCTGTCCTAGACAGACCCAACCCCTGTGTTGAGCCTCCAAAGTCAAATGCACGTGATGCAAACAAACGTTCCTACTAGGGATCCGGCATGAGGCTTTGTTATACTAAGTTTAAAAACCTAAATGTTTGTTCTAGACCTGGCTTACCCGAGCGGACAGCTCGAGCCGAGGAGGAGGCGGCAGTCCGGGAATACAGAAGCTTCACCGGCTTTGCGACTTATCCAAACCTCGTTCTAAATTGGGACTTGACACTATACAGAAAAGAAGTCGTACGAAGTACACCCTTCTTCATGATTCAGAAGACTCAGAGAGAAGATGGGTTTCGGCACAGTTTATATACAGTTCACATAATATCAAAGCGGTAAAAGCAACATTTAGCACATTAGGCTCAAAACATGTAAAAATCAGATAAAGCCAAATATAACAATTTATCTAAGCTCGAATTTCTAACCCTGAACCAGTGGTTCTGGGTTATCGTCCCCAGCAGAGTCGCCAGAGTTGTCACACCTCCTTTTTACGCACCCGCGAGGGCGCAAAGGGAGTTTTTTCCAATTAAAGGACAATCGAAGCGGGATTGGTTTATTTATTTCAGAGTCGCCACTTGGGAGATTTAGGGTGTCCCAAGTCACCAATTTTAATCCCGAATCGAGGAAAAGAATGACTCTATATTACAGTCTGCGTACCAGAAATCCGGATAAGGAATTCTGTTAACCCGGGAGAAGGTGTTAGGCATTCCCGAGTTCCGTGGTTCTAGAACGGTCGCTCAACTGTTATATTTGGCTTATTTATCTGATTTTAAATACAATATGAACTTATGTGCAAATTTTATCTTTTAACCGCTTTATTATTATTGTTTTTACAAGAATGTGAACGCCGCTTAAAACATATGTCTTTGGACTGCATCACATGAAATGCGCCCACAATCCGGAACATATTTTATTTGACGTTTTGGGATTTGGATTTGGGTCGCATGAAATGCGCACCCAGGTTTAAGAAAGCAGATTATTAAACACGCACCTAAAGAGACTATCGTGTTATTATTTTGGGGAAGGCCGTAAAATTTGCTAAGCGGCCTGTCCCGGATTCTAAGTATTTTGATATATATGCATTTAGAGGGCCCCACAGCTTCTACATTTTTGTTTGTGGAGGCTCGTCTCATTCATTATTTTTTAAAGAATTTGCAACGTCATGGAAATGCATCTCGGGCCACGCCACAATCAATGTGCCCGTGATTAGAGGCGTATTTCGATCCCGTTGAGATTTGGATTTGGGTCACATAAATGTGCACCCGAGTTTAGGGAGATAACATTATTAAAGGCGCGCCTAAAGCAACTAGCGCATTATTATTTTGGGGTAGGGCCGTGAAATTTACTAAACGGCCCGTCCCGGAATCTAAGTATTTAATACATATGTTTTAGAGGGCCCCGCAGCTTGTATTTTTATTCGGCGAGGCTCGTCTAATTTTTTATTTTATTTATTTTTCTTTTAGAAACAGGACAAAGCTAAAATAACTATGTTTTCTGCTACTTCGCGATATCATAGGTTATAAATTGAACTTATTTGATGAAGCTGAGTATTTTTCCGCGAAATTAAAATTGCTACCATAATTTCAACATTACTACCACATGTATAAACAACTATTAAAACAAACTAAATAATTAACACCTTTCAGAATATGTGCAAACCCCTATTACGACAAATATTTGGATAACAACAATTTAAACATGAAGAAACAAAATGTCAAGTAGCTACTTAAAAATAACGAAACAACGGAAAAGACATTCACGGCCAAATTTCAATACCATACGGAGTTAATTATCAAAAATAGCATTTCGCAATCATCATGTATATATGTCTCGCGCAATTTCGCGTACTATCCGCATGAACTAGGATTGTATTTCTACAAACACCTATACATATAACTAAACAGCAAACATGGAGGACACGGGCAGAGATAACCTACTTGAGATTAACGTCCGATGCGTTGGACCTGCGACGAAACCTCGGACAACAACCTCGACGTACCGGAACTCGACGAACCAAAGTCGACCTCGACGGAAAACAGAAAACTCGGCCAAACAGGATCGCAGCAAACCACAGCTGCTCGCGAAAGATGAAACAACGTCGACAGCAGTAAGGTCGACGCGAGGGGGGGCTGCTGACGGGCGTTTGGACGGTGTCGACGCGAGGAGGGTGAAGCAGAAAAAGGGGTCGTTTGGATGCGAGGAAGGAGCAGCTGTGCGTTGTTTGCTGGGCTGGGGGATAGGGACAGTGACGACGCAGCTACTGGTTTGGGTAGCAATGGTGGTTCACGGTGAGAGGGTGTCGACGAAAGGTTGCTGGTGCTTCAAACGTTGGGGGGTGCGACTGGTTATGGCTGGAGGTGGAGAAGTCTGTTTGGGGGTGGTGTTAGGGTGGTGTTTGGGGCAGTGGTCGACGAGCTGGGTTCCGACGTGAGGGAGTGGAGGTTATGGCGTTGTGGGTGGTGGTTTTGGAGTACAGTGACAACGGGGGGGGGGGGAGGGGGAAGCTGGTGGTCGACGGACGTGGGTGGTGGCGTTTTGGACGTGAGGGGATGGTGGTTGAAGGGTCGTTTGGATACGAGGGAGGGGTCGTTAGGGTTTCTTCATCTTCTTTTGAAGAAAAGGAAGAAGATGAACAATATACAATTTTTCCCCTCCAAAAATTTTTAAGCCTGTTCGTTGGTCCCCCCCCCTTCAAAAATGTCCAAATCCGTGTATTTGTGGCTTCGGCCAAGACCAATGAGCCCCACGCGTGGTGGGGTTCCGTCCGTGTTCCCCACGTGTGGCGGACTCGGATTATTATGGGCTAGGTCCGAAAATTAGGCCTAAAAGCGGGTAGTCTGAACCCGAATTTTATTCTTTTGCCCGGATCCGAGAATAAGAACACGGCGTTGCTTACTAATCCTATGTAAGCAAAATAACTACAAAAATAAGACTAATATTTAAACAAAACTATATCTTTTTAAATATTTTTTCAAGATTTAAAATAGCTACAAAATATCAATAAAACTATTTTTTTTAATTTTCGTTTTTATATAAAGGTAAAAAATATAAAGTAATATTTTTTGTATTTTTAAGAAATTAAAATGACTACAACATTAATAGAACTATATTTTTGGGTTATTTTCGAAGTTATATAAAGTACCAAAATAAAGCGCAATTTTTGTATTTTTTTTTCAAGTTTATGAGAGATACATAAACTAAAATTTATATATGTATTTTTGTGATTTTTTCTTTTTGCAACGAAATAAAGTAAAAATAGTTAAAATTGCTATATTAGACCCAATTATATATTTATGCTAAAAAATGTGAAAATCCTCGGGGAGGGTCAAAAATCACGTGCTTACAACCCTACAATGGAACTTTCAGAAATACTAGAAAGCTGACGATTCTAGAACATGCTTGAATGAACCAACAAACACAACTACACCCTAAGATCCTTTACACATAAACATGAACTCAGAAAATGCTCTTGAAACAGGAATTAATGCGGACGATGAGCTATACTTGGCCAATCTCAATGCTTCAGTTCCGGAATTAATTCACAAATATAAACATGAAACCTTGCAGAAAGAAGAAAATCGTACGAATTGAAACCAAGTTCAACTCAAACCCTATGAAACTGGTTGTTATTAACAATCTAACACAAGTTAACTAATGAACTTAAAACCAAAGACGTAATGCAATTGAACAAGAAACGAATCTTCTGAAGAAAGAGACCAGAAAACAAATAAATAAACAAAAGAAAAGATCAAACGAAAAACAATCGACACAAAGAGATTATCCCAAACCCGCTTCAGCAAAAACTCGCATGAACTTGAATAAACCTTTTGAAGAAGAAAGTGGACCTTTGACGGTCATTAATCGATTGTCCTTAACAAAGGACAAATGATTAATGATGGTTTGGGTTCACTCAAACATGCTGAACCAGAAAAGAACACAACGCGAGACCTAGGGCATTCTGGATTTCTGCTCCACCATTGACGAGCTAATTTGACGGGAAACACGGACGTGTTTGGAGCGGGAAATGGGTGAAGGTTTATTCGGGTGAACTTGGGTAGATTTGGGGCTTTAGGGTTTTTAGATTTTGGATTCAGATCTATCATTCGAGCATTGGTGGTGGGATTCTAGGGAAGCTGGTCAGAGATTTGGGAAGAGGAGACAGAGAGGGTTCTAGGGTGTGATTTTTGGGTGGATTGGGGTGGTTTACGGCCGCGCCGCCACCGGATATAATGGTGGGTTTTTAGGGCGGCGGGCTCTAGGGTTCGTTGCTGAGAGAGATAAGGGAGACTGAGGAGGGGGTTTGGGCATGGGGTGGTCTGTTTCGGACACTTTTATACGGGGGAAGGGCCAATTCTGGTCCGTTAGATCTAGTTGATCCAACGGTTGAGGTGAGATAGGGCGAAACGACGTTGTTTGGCTTAAAGGGGGGCAGGCCGGTTTTTAGAGTGGGTTTTGGGCCGGTTCTGGATGGGTAAGGGGTGCTTAAGACTTGGTCCTGGGGGAAAATTTAATTATAACAGCCCAAACTTGATTTTCTTTTATTTCTTTTCTTTTTCTTTTTCAATTTCAAATCCTTTTTCTTTTCAAATTAAAAATAACACCTAAATTAATTTTTAAACTAAATTAACCTACCCAATTAGGTTAATCATTCATCATGATATTTACAATAATTAATTAAATCCTAAATTTAGAGAAACTATAAAATTCAAAATTAAAGAATTAAAATGCAAAATGAACTATTTTTGTGATATTTATATCTTATAAAACAAACTAATTTACTAATTAATCTAAAAAAATATAAAATTAAATCCTAAATGCAGATGCAACATATTTTTATATTTTCATTAATTAAACAAAAATAAAAATGCACAGACCAATGCAAACAATTATCAGAAAATGCCACAAAATTCACAAAAATTGCAAATAATGAAAAGAAATTATTTTGTTTTGAATTTATGGGAGTAATTGATATATAAGGCAAAAATCACGTGCTCACACTATGTTTAAATCTTTTTAATCTACGCATATTTTAAGTTTGTTCCCCTTTTTAGGGACTACAACTATGTTTGCTAACCATTAGGGATATTTCACTTCCCGAATGGATCCTATTTTGAGAAGTTTGGTTACCTCGTCCTTGATGAAAGTATGTTTTACCTCGGACTGGGGCCTTCTCTTTTTTTTTATCGGTCTGAACTTTGGGTCAAGGCTCAATCTATGTGTTGTGATCTCCGGTGGGATCCCTATCATATCTAGGTGGGACCAAGCAAAACAATCCATGTTATTTAAAAAGAATTGAACGAGCTTTTTCCTGAGCTCGGGAGTTAACCTCGTGCCCAGGTATACCTTTCAATCGGGAAGGTGTTCGATTAGTAGGAGTTGTTCCACCTCCTCGACCGTTGACTTCGTTGTATCAGAATCATCGGGGGTTATGAAGGTTCATGGTATCATATAATCTTCATCCTCGAAGATCTCCTGCACCTCCGATTGGGCCGAGGTTGGTGTTTGTGGTTGCTATTTGACTTCTTGTTCTCCCTTCGACTCCGATCCCTTCATTGATGAAAATGCTGATATTGGTACTACTTCATTGATTGCAAACATCTCTTTGGCGGCGGGTTATTCGCCATACACCGTTTTGATTCCTTCTGATGTTGGGAATTTCAAGACTTGATGAAGTGTCGAAGGGTCTGCCCTCATATTGTGAATCCAAGGTCTCCCGAGCAGCGCGTTGTATCTCATATCACGTTCAATTACATAGAAGTTTGTTTCCTGGATAGTCCCGACCACATTTACCGGCAAAATGATTTCCCCTTTGGTGGTTTCACTTGCCATGTTAAAACCGTTGAGTACTCGAGCTGTAGGCATGATTTGATCCTGGAGGCCGAGCTGCTCTACAACCCTCGATCCCATTTAAAGCATTTGCAGGAAACCTTCAGTATATTGAAGAAGTACAAAATGAAGTTGAATCTAGAAAAGTACGCGTTCGGAGTCGGATCCAGTAAATTTCTCGGGTTCATGGTATCCAACCAAGGAATCGAGATCAACCCCGACAAGATCAAAGCTATCGAGGATATCATAGTAGTGGATAATGTGAAGGTTGTCAAAGGATAACCGAGCGCATTACCGCCTTAGGGCGGTTCATCTCGAGATACTCCGATAAGAGCCATTGGTTTTCTTGTTAGTGAAGAAGAAAAACAACTTCGCATGGATCCCAGAATGCCAATGAGCCTTAGAAAAACTTAAGCGGTATCTGTCAAGCCCCCCACTACTTCACACACCGAGGGCGGATAAACGATTATACTTAAATTTTATTTATAAGGATAGATATTACCAGTGCGTCGTTGTGAGGTTGTTCGATCCCTTCTGCATCCTCATAGTTGAAAGATAAGTTATCTTCTAGTAAGTAGTCCCAGGTATGCTTCTCCCTTGTGATTGTCACTTTGGTGCGTTTAAATATCGGGCCTTGAGGAATATCGACCCCACCAACGATCATATGAATCACGTGGTGTGGTTCCTCCTGTTCGTTTTTCCTGTTTGCATCACTGTCTCTGAAGTGATTTTTAGCTCGGTCACTCAAGAACTCTCGAAGATGACCTTCGTTGAATAAACGAGCTACCTCCTCCTTTAATTGTCTGTAGTTTTTGGTTTTGTGACCATGGCCATGATATTTGCATATTTGATTAGGGTTCCTTTGAGTCGGATCAGTCTATAGGGGTCTGGGCTACCTAGTATCCTTGATTCGTCCAATGGCTGATACAATACCCGATGTATCGATGCTGAAGTTGTATTCTCACAATCGTGGCGCTTCTTTGGGCTCAACATGTTTATCGAAGCCACTCTTACTCATGAGCCCTCAGTAGCTTTGTCCTCGATCATTCCTTCAATCATTTCGAACAGGATTACGTCCCGGTTCGTTATTTCTATGATTTGTGTTGTATGGTTGGTACCGATCTCTATTTGATCGGGGCTCTCTGTCGATGTCTCTTTGAATTCTGCCTTCAGATCTATTTGGGTAAACGGAACCAGAAGGGGCTCCTAACTGATCATCCTCGACCCTGATCTTTGACTGGTATTGATTATGTATATCAGCCCAGGTCACAACTGGATATTCATAAAATTCTGCTTCAGTTGTCGTGATGCTATCGAACTTTGCTCGTTCAAACCTTGAGTGAAGGCTTGGAAAACCCAATAATCGGTGACTGAGAGTAGGTTCATACGTTCCATCTGGAACTGAGATACGAATTCCCTTAGCATTTCATTGTCCTTTTGTCTCACTTTGAAGAGGTCTGACTTCCTAGTCACGACCTTTATTGCTCCGACGTGTGCCTTTACGAACAAATCGACAAGCATGGCAAAGGAATCAATGGAATTGTGTGGCAAATTGTGGTACCATATCATTGTCCCCTTCGATAAAGTTTCTCCAAAAATTTTCAACAGAACAGATTCAATTTCATCATCTTCTAAGTCATTTCCTTTTATTGTGCATGTATAAGAAGTGACATGCTCATTAGGATTAGTGGTTCCATTGTACTTGGGAATTTCTGGCGTGCGAAACTTCTTTGGAATGCGCTTCGGAGTCGCACTTGGTGGGAAAGGCTTCTGTACGAACTTCTTTGAATCTAAACTCTTTAGAATAGGGGGTTCCCCATATATTTGATCAACCCGTGAGTTGTATATTTCTACCTTTTTATCATTATCGTTCGATTTCTCCGGTATAGGTTTGACCCTGTGAATAACTTCCTGTGATGTATCAAACTCAATTCTGCTCGGTGCTCGATTCTGATTTTAGAGCTGCGATATCGCAACTTGCTGAGTTTGCAACATTTCAAATATTATTCGAAGGTTAATCTCGCCTCCTTCATCGCTGTATGCGTTTTGATTGGCTGCCCAGGCGTCCCTGCGTACGCTATTTTCAGGGTCGACGCCTAAATTTCCATTAATGGTAACATGGGAACCGACGTCAATTGGGTTAACGACTTGTGGTCCATCGGGGTTGATTGGAGGTACTCCGTTTCCCAGGGTAGCTACATTTCTCGTTTCCCCCCCTGAAGGCCGTTGTCTGTATGTGTGGGTGCTACTTGAGAATTCGGCATATTGATCCTGACATCAAAGATACTTACAAGAACAAGCGTGAAGTAATATGTGTTATGAAAGATTAATACTAGACAATCACTATTATCCTTAGCCCCACGGTGGGCACCAAACTGTTTACCCTAAAAATCGGATAACAATTAAATTTATAATATAATTTTAAGAATACATGATTTCACCTAGTACCAATTGATAAACGTAAAGATGAGTGAAAAATTGAGAATAATGTAAAGCAAACTAGTGTCTGAACAAGATTCAGCCCGCGAGCTTGAATACCCTCGAGCTAGTTAGTGCAAAAATAGTTAAAGTATAAGAAACTAATGAACAAGAGAATGTAAAATAAAGAGAGAATATTGTATTGCTTTAATCTGCGTGAATGTAAGATATTTACAAAATGATAACCCTCTTTATATAACGGAGGAATCCTATCTATGGTATAATTTACGAAAGTAAATCCCATGATTAGCCCAAACAATCGCCCTTGATTTGATCTGTTTCGGGATTTCCGCCATGATCTTCGACCGGTTACGGATATCTCGCTTTTCCGTTATTGCACTTTGCTTGAAGTCTGTCACATTTGGTCTCGATCTCGACAGGCGCCTCGAGTCCCAAACTCGATACCTTGTCTTCGTGCTCTGTCTCGATCCATTATGAGGCTCACCCTCGAAGCAATTCCCTGGCTTCGATCAGATAGTAAAATCGGGTAAGCCCGGTTTTAACCGTATACATGTCGATTTATCTTTTCGACTTTATTAACAAAAGAATAAATGCCAACAATCCAATAATACTTTTACTCAAAGAATAGTTCCCTCTTTCCTCTTTCCTCTTTCCTCGTCCAGAATCCTCTTTTACCCCTAACCTATGTCCTCAAGGGGAGAAAAAATTCAAACTTCTTATCTAAGAATAAATGGCATATATATCTCCCTTCTATCTAAATTAAGTTTTTGGATGTTTTTTATTCTCTAAATTGTCAGCTTCTCTCCTTTTAATGTTCCCATGATGATAGATTTTCTTCCTTTTTAATTTATGTTATTAGATTTACCTATATAGGCAATTAAAATTTTCTGGAGTGAAAGAAGTAAATGAATAGTAGTCGAACACATTAGCTAATAACTTCGGATAATGAAAACATTACGAACAATAAAGTAACTTTTCAAAAATAAGGTAAATTTTCTCATCTCAGTATTTTTGGGTATGACAATCAGACTCAAAAAATCTATCTACAAAACTGGAAATAAAAGAAAGCGGACAACTTAAGCACTTAATGTACATACTACTAGAATAGAAGTATTAAGAATAGCAATAGCTAGTCGATTTTATAAGAAAATTCATTAAAAAATTTCCTATTTATACTTTGAACAAATTTGAAATCATAATTTAAAATGAGATATGCCGTTATTTGAATTATGTCTAAAATATTTATTGTAAAAAATAATTGAAACTTTACAAAACAAAAAACATATTTACATACTATGAAAATTGATTATGCAAAAAATAAAATTTGGCATTATTTAGGACAGAAGGAGAACGTTTTTCACTCCTCAAAATTCAAATAAACAAACATAAGAAGATTTAAGTTATATATACTCACGTTATAAAAAAATTATATTATCAATAATTTTTAATGTATGATAATATGTTAGCTACTATTTTTGTAATAATTTCGGGAGAAGTTGGACGTGGCTTCCATGGATGACAAGTTGCAGGAAGCGAGACTCAGATGGTTCGGGTACATTCAGAGGAGAAGCCCATATGCCCTGATAAGAAGGTGTGAGCCGGATTTGGTGGGTACAAGGAGAGGTAGATGGCGGCCTAAGAAGTATTGGGGAAAGGTGGTCAGACTTGACATGACATGGCTTCAGATTACCGAGGACATGACCCTAGATGAGAAGTTCTAGAGAGGTCGAGGATTAGGGTTGTAGGTTAGGAGGTAGATGTGCATATTTCTACGTCGCACCAGAGTGAGGCTAGTTTGGTAGGATTTTGTCTTAGACTGCTAGTGGTTAATGTTGTGTTCACATTACTCTTTCATTTCTCATAGTGTTGGACCTTATCTACTTGTTATTGTTTTGCTTTTCATCTATTTTCTTGTTCTTGTGATGCTGTTATTTGTTCTATAGTTTCTGTTGATGGTACTGATATATTGTCTATTTTCGTCTTTTTTTTTCTTCTTAAATCGAGGATCTATTAGAAACAACGTTTCTACCCCTTAAGGTAGGGATAAAGGCTGCGTACATACTATTTTTCCCAAATCTTACTAGTGGAATTTCACTGGGTCGTGATTGTTGTTGTAGTAATAATTTTTTGTACTTATCACGATATTTAACTCTAGTTACCTAAATGCTATGATTGCATAAAATAATTTCATACTATCAATGCATACAATTTACACTAATACGAAGAGGAAAAGAAAAACAAAAATGTCACACTTTCATTCACCAAAAAAAGACCTCTAGTCTTCCCCCAATTATTCACTTTCCTATCTTCTAAATTCTGCAAGACTCCAAAAGGATAAACTCTTCCAAAGTTTCAAACTTAACCCCCCCCCCCCCTTTTCTGCCCAACCCCTACTCCAACTCATAAGAAAATAGTTAAAAATTCTACAAAAGGAAAAAATAAAAAACAGTAACAAAAATATCACACTACCACATAAAAATAAGACCTCTTCTTCCCCCATTCTTCACTTTCCCCTCTTTTGTCAAACACACTGCAAAACTCCAAAACCAAAACTCTCCCAAATCCCACCACCCTTTCTCCTCCCCTCTCCACCACCACCACCACCGCCACCGAAAAAATGGGGAAAGGCGCCGCCTTGTCAAACGGATTAGTGAAAAAGATCATTCTTTCCTATACCTATGTAGCAATCTGGATCTTCCTTTCCTTCACTGTCATTGTCTACAACAAATACATTCTTGACCGCAAGCTCTACGGCTGGCCATTTCCCATTTCTCTAACAATGATCCACATGACCTTTTGCTCTTCCTTAGCTTTTCTTCTCGTTCGTGTCTTCAAAGTTGTTGAACCTGTTTCCTTATCTCGTAATGTTTATCTCACTTGCATACTTCCTATTGGTGCACTTTACTCTGTTTCCCTTTGGCTTTCAAACTCTGCTTATATTTACCTCTCTGTTTCCTTTATTCAAATGTTGAAAGCCCTTATGCCTGTTGCTGTTTATACTATCGGGATCTTGTTTAAAAAGGACACTTTCAAGAATTCTACTATGGGCAACATGATGGCTATTTCTGTTGGTGTTGCTATTGCTGCTTATGGTGAAGCAAAGTATGATTCTTGGGGTGTTTTACTTCAGTTGCTTGCTGTTTTGTTTGAAGCTACTAGGCTTGTTATGATCCAGATCTTGTTGACTTCAAAGGGTATTAGTTTAAATCCCATTACTTCTTTGTACTATGTTGCTCCTAGCTGTTTGGTTTTCTTGTCAATTCCTTGGATCTTTGTGGAGCTTCCTGTTTTGAGAGAGAGCTCGAGTTTTCAGTTTGATTTTGCTATTTTTGGGACTAATTCACTGTGTGCGTTCGCTTTGAACTTGGCTGTGTTTCTTTTGGTTGGAAAGACTTCAGCTTTGACTATGAATGTTGCTGGGGTTGTTAAAGATTGGCTGCTCATTGCATTTTCTTGGTCGGTGATTAAGGACACTGTGACTCCAGTGAATTTGATTGGGTATGGATTGGCATTCTTAGGAGTTGCATACTATAATCATCAGAAGTTACAGGCATTGAAGGCAAAAGAAGCACAGAAGAAAACTCAGCAAGCAGATGAGGAAGCAGGGAGATTGTTGACTGAGAGAGAATCTAATGGATCAGCTGATGGAAAGAAGGGTGATTCACAGGCCTAAGTTGAATCTAATTGACAAAAGGGTATCAAAATAAACCTTATGAAATTGGCTGGAAAGTATAAGATTTGGGGTTTTTCCTCAAGTTGACTTGTGCTTTTGGTATGGATTTGGGGTTTTAGGTATGTAGGTTGGATGATCTGTTACTGTTCTTTGATAGATCAGTTTCATTTCATATGTAGGCTTATTTGAGATATCCACATTTCTTTGTTTACAGTGCAGATTCAATTCTTGTATCTTATTAGTAGAGTTAAGATCTGAGATACCCTTATAACTGTTTTGATATTAAGAGTACTATTTTTACCTTTTCTTCCTCTTCTTCTACTCTCTGCATGTTTAGGTACTTGTTGCTGTTACCAATGGCTGGTCTTATATAGTTCATTTACAATATTTCCTTTATCAGATTTGTGTTCTTTTCTCTTCTAATCTGATATTTGGGGCCAAGGTTGAGGTCATTGTCCATTTGGATCTGCTTCATAGCTGAGTCTCAAGTCATAACTGATCTGTGAATTCTTGCTTTGAAGCAAACGGTTTTGCTCAGGCTTAGAGTGGAAGGTGAAGTGAAATCTGTCTGTTGAAGTGGAGAAAGTTTAATAAGACTAATTAATGTTATGAACTGTCACCATTTTTTCTATGTTGGATTTGCATTAATGGCTGTTCCTTGCAGTAAATTTTCCTGTTTCATTACTTGTTCTTAACTGTGGGGATTTAATGCATATCAAATATATTTGGGACACGTATTTGGTGGCTTAAAGCCCGAGTAAAGCTTCACAGCTTTAGTTGTTTCCTTTTCAGCTTAGGGAGGTTGTGTATGGTATCCTTACATTGATTGGGATTTGAGTGTTGTTTTCTTGTAGGGTATTGAAGGATTTGAGTGTTGTTTTCTTGTAGGGTCGTGACTTGTTGTTTTCTTATGAGGTCTTGAGTTCTCAAGTGATGAAATAGTTTTTCAGATTGAGTTAGGTTCAAGATCTATTTTCAGTCGCATGGTATTATAGCCAGACCATCCATGTTATTGTGTTTTTCTATGTTGGGTCTCTAGGTTATATGTTATTCATATTTCAGTTGCCCCGATCTGGGAAGCTAGGTCTTATGATATCCCAGATTGGTTGAGAGATTGGGTTAATGTCTCCTTGTATAGTTTTGGCATCCTCCTCACGGGGTTAAGTTAGATTCAAGGTCTATTTTCGAGTATCATCATTTTGACTAGCCTGTAGATAGTTCTTGAAAAAGAAGATTATCTATTCATCTCTGTATAGTCCGAGACATGGATGTAGGTGATTGGAAAGGATGTTCAAGGTTTATGAGAAGGCAAGATAGAGATGAAAGGAGTGGCTAAATATGCAGTGGCAGTGTAAAGTTTCTTGGCGAAGGCGCAACATATGTAAGGAGAGGCAACTCACTTTTATCTAACTTGGTACTTTTCATGTTTCGACTTAGGTTAGGACAGCTCTGCTCTTCAAAGTTAACCACATTTTTTATCTTCTTCTTGGAGGGTTTTTTTTGTTGAGGGATCTGTGGACACAATCCCTGATATCCGGTACACATTCCCTGATATCCGGTACAAGATGATGTAACACGTTAGAGGTAGATCTGCATATGGACAACCACATGGGAGGAGATTGGGTGAAGAGGGGGCAAACTTTGGCATTGTGACTTGTGAGTACTTTTATTTTGTTCTGAATTTCTATTGTTTATTGAATGAATGTGCTCTTTCAATGGCACCATGTTGGTGATGCATTATGTCACTCTTGAAAGTGAAGTCACCAAGTGATTGGTACAGGTTAATGGCTTTAGTCTTCCTATTTCAAAGTCCATTTTGATACAACTAGTAACACTTCCAAAAGCCACCATCTAACAAAAAAGGAAGTGGTCTTCTGTCTCTTGATACCTTTTGCAACTTGAACCTACACTATAAAGAATCTCTTGTACGCGTGCAGAATAAGGAAGAATGGCTTGCTTGGGTATTCCTTATTCTTGATAGCACCGGAAAGAGAAAGCTCTGTACTCGGAAATTCTCGAGTCTTCTGCTCAGGGGCGAAGATATGTATGGCCGAACACCATTCTCCGAAATATTATACTATCTATAGGGTAAAATATTACTCCCCCTATTTCAATTTATGTGAACCTATTTCCTTTTTAGTCCGTACCAAAAAGAATGACTATTTCCCTATTTGGAAACAATTTACCTTTATGCAATGATTTATAGCCACACAAAATATATGTGACTCATCTTATACCACAAATTTAAAAGTCTTCCCTCTTTTCTTAAACTCCATGCACAGTTAAATATGTTTACATAAATTGAAACAGAGGGAGTACTTGTTATTGATTAAAAAATGACAAAGGCCAAATATACCCTTGTACTATGCGAAAAGATTTAAATATACCCTTCGTCATACTTTGAGTTCAAATATACCCCTAACGTAATACTATTGGTTCAAATATACCCCTCTTATGTTAAGTTTATCCAAAGTGGACATCGAATCATACGTGGCACTAACATTTGATGAGGTGGATGCCACATGACATGCCACCTCAGTGCCCCTAATCCATATATAAAAGACTAAAATTTGAAATACAATATTTTTCATGGTAGCGGTAATGGTGGCAATAGTGGTGGAGGGGAACAACAACAACAACAACAACTACCCAATATAAACCCACCAAGTGGTGGAGGGGAACAACAACAACAACAACTACCCAATATAAACCCACCAAGTGGTGGAGGGGAAGAAACTTTTAATGGTGGAAAAAAATAGAAGGGAGGGGTAAAATGGGTTAGGGGCTTTGAGATGGCAAACCATGTGGCATCCACCTCATCAAATGTTAGTGCCACGTAGAATTGGATGTTCACTTTGGACAAACTTAACGGAAAATGAGTATATTTGAACTAATAGTATAACAATCGGGATATATTTGGACTCAAAGTATAATGAGGAGTATATTTAAACCTTTTCTGATAGTACAAGGTTATATTTGGCCCTTTTCGATTAAACAATAAATTTTGAACACATTTACATAGTCCACTAGCAAAAAGTGTTCAAATTATTGAATTTTCTGATTTCGCACCTCCAATTCTGCTGCACATTAGACTCTGAATGGAAGAGTCTGTAAAGGAGGTTGATAGAAAGACTAGAGGAAACAGTCAAAGGGAAAGAAAAGAAAGGAAGCTGTGATGCTTAAGAATCCATTTGCTAAGGTTTTCTTCATAATTGGGAAAACCAAAAAAGGAAATAGTCAAAGGGAAAGGAAAAAAGAAAACAGAGAGAAACAACATGCAGCAAGAAGAACATTGTAGGCATCTGCTTGGTAAACTATTGCACCTAACCATTTTGGGAAGCATGTATACGTATTAGTCATTTCTGAGCCAAATGGGACATTATTGCACCTAACACTATACTTGATGTATCACTTAGGGACTTTTTTCACGTTTAGCCCGCGCCAGAAATTATTTATATTTAATAGTCGAAAAAATATATAAAATTTGTTTAATTTTTGTATATAACACATACACACACACACACATATATATATATATATATATATATATATATTCCATTTATTATTTTGAGAGCGACTATATAATATCATTTTTCCTATCACCTAGCTATCTCAAGTTTTAAAGGTAGCCACATATAAGGGGGTGAATACTTTTTTAAAGTGAGAGCTTCTAATGTGAAAATGAAAGCTTCCACTATTTGGGACAGTCAGCACTTGGCATTTTGGCTGATCTACTGTGCTTGTAAGGATGCAGAAAGCCGCCGGCAGCTGGGATCAATGCCAGTTGTTTTCCTTAAAGAAAATAATGAAACTAAAGAAAAAAGGTAAAAATTTATGAAAGGGAATAAGAACTTCTAACATTCCTATGTCTGTCCTTTATGTTGCTTTTATGAAGAGGAAGCAAAGTGGTTCCCATAGTTTGTAAAATTTATCTAACTCATCGGTATTTTATTTACAGCAACACAGACACAACACATACAGTAGGTATCACTAGTGCACTACACTTAATTTGCTTTAGCTCACTAACAAGAACATTGATCTCAATTTGTCAATAATAGGTACTCAAGTTTGAGTTTAAAACATATCAAAAATAAGAAATAAAAAGTATGTAAAATAAAGACCAAAGTTTGTATAGTTATGCTTAAGTAAAGCCAATTTTCTGTAAATGCTAATCTATAAATACAGTAACGACCAAAGTAAAGAAGTGCTCCACTTAATTAGAGCATTTAGCAGTAAATAAAGAAACAATGGCTTCATTGTTGCTATTATACATCCTGTCCTTGTATGTTGTGGTGTCTAGCTACAGAACTCAGGAGTAGGGTGGCAATTAGAGCCCAAAACTATCCAACTCGTCCAACCCGTCCAGAGATTAATGGATTAGGCTACAAACATTTTAACTTATGTGTCTATTTGGGCCGAGCCCAAGTTAACTCATCATTTTTTATAGGCCATTCTGACCCATGAAATAGTCCAAATATAACCCAAGAAGGGGAGAAATTCAAAAATAGCTAGATTTACAAGTGGCCATTCAAAAATAACCACAGTTTCAAAAGTAATCGAAATTTAGCCACTTTTCATGTAAAGATAAATCTGAATGAAAACACTGTTCAAAATTCGAAAAATACTCCAGCACAATATACTGGAGTTCCAGCATAAGTATACTGGAACCCCAGTATATTATAATGGAGTTCCAGCATAAGTATACTGGAACTCCATCATAATATACTGGAGTTCCAGTATAATATACCGGTCCAACATAATATGCTGGAAGTTCATACACAGGTGCTCCAATCTCCAGTATATTGTGCTGGAACTTTCCGTGTGTTAGAGTTCCAGCATAATATGCTGGAAGTTCATATATAGCTGCATCGATTTCCAGTATATTATGCTGGACCGGTCCCTGTTGCAGCAAAATAGTGGCTATTTTTTAATGACTTTGCAAACGCTGACTATTTTTCAATTACCGGTCCGAAAATTGGCTAGCCCACTATATTTTACCCCATGAAGCTCGCCCAAAATAAAGAAATCTCAACCCAATTTATCTAGAGATTTTCCTTAGTTGCCTCGTCATTAATTTTTGTATCTAAGTTTAAAAATAAGAATCTTAAGTTTTAGTGTAAATATGAATAATTTTATAATTGAGTTGTGGAGAAATTTACTTTTTTTAGAAATAACATATCTATCGTTGTCCCATATTAATTTCACTTTTGATCTCAATACAACAAGTTAGTTGGGTGTATCTTCTTTAAGCTTTTGATAATACTATGTTAAAATATGCACTTTTGCTGTTTCCATGTAACTATTGAGTGTTAACTTATGTTTAGTTCATCGTCCAACAGTAAACCAAAACACATATTTGATGCTTCAATTTTTTTCCTATTGATATCATAACTCTTGAAAAAAACAATATTGTTCCAAGTGAATCTGGAATGGTCATCCTTCCTGTAAATAAGAAACATGAAATCCTCACAAAGAACAAAGAAAACAAACTTTATACTCCAACTTTTAACTGAAACGTAAGATCTACAAAAAGAATTACTACAAAGCCTCATATTTATTTAACATAAGTAGAAAATGAGTTTTAAATATTATACTTGAATTGTTGGGGGAACTCCGTAAAGAGAACCCCTCCAAAAATAAGTGTATGCCACTAAATACAATGTGCACACGGTATTCTTTAGTAAAAGGCGAAAGAATAGTTCGCTTTGTGCTCACTGCGTGGCTGCGTGAGCTTCTTAACTGGCAGTGCTTCGCTTTTTATATTGTAACAAAGCCTGGATTTTCTCGTTCTTTTCGATGTGGTACGTTCATCACTCTTTTTTCCCTTAAGGCTTCAACCTGTAATCTACATACATCAAAGATTAGAAATCATATATAGAAGTTCTGCAGTACATTGAAAAAGCACGAGACACCAACCAAGCGAATGTGAGGTTGTTATCCACTTATCATAAGTTCACAAGTTACAAAAGTATTTTTTTTCTTTAAATTCCGTGTCAAGTCAAACTACATCATCTAATTGAAACGAGGGAGTACAATGTTGCAGGCTTCACGGTTAAACTCTAGCCCCTACTTTCTGCAAGATTCCAGTAATATTTTTCTTTTTCTCTCTTTTTTTAGATAAAAATTTCTACATCATTCTCTAGGAAAACTATCTATATAAATCTCTACGCAAGATTGATTTGCTTAACGCTTACAACACCACCAGCACCTTGGACAAATTCGATGCTTTTAAGAGCCTGTGGCAGCAGCTTTGGAATTAAGTTATGGGAATCAACAATGCAAATCTAGTACTTATTGTCTAAGATGAGAAATTATTTATTCTTGAAGTGGTTCATAAGATAAAAGTTTGAGTTTACTGATTAATCTAGTTTGTCAAAATGGTGTTCAACATTCTTAAACTGCAATATCAAAGAAGACATGAGGAAATTAACAAAGATCAGATATTGCTGCATATTGGTATTTGTTTGCTAATCCGCCGAACCAGTTGGAAGTAAATTTAACCAGAAAAGCCAGTATTGATACAACAGCAACAACTACAACTACTACGCGTCAATCCCAAACAAGTTGAGCAGAAGAACTATAATTTTACGTTTCCTTGGCTTGATGGTATCGTTGGGTTGAGTCCCTTAAAATAGATGAAAAACGATGAAAATTAACTGTATTGTTAGGTAGACAGAACTTATTGTCGCATCTAACTAGTTTATGATGTTCTCAGCACCATACAATAGAATAAAAATGAATAACTGTGTTTTCATCTGACATTTGCAGACTGTAGTGCACCTGTGCTCAAACTAGAAATAACTTATAGATAGATTCTTCTTTCAAAAAGGAAAAAAAATGCTCTTGTTTTCTAGATCCATCTTCAATTTTCACTTCTTACTACTAAATTATCTTCAAATTGCTTCAAATGACTCTGAAGATCAAATGGAATTCTAAAAACTATGTATGAAGTCACTCATTTGCTTCTGAAGCAAACGAGTAGCCTCTGATTCAGGATGAAACACATGATAAACATGAACCTGTCCCTCAGCTTCAACCAACTCCACTCTTTTCACACCGTTCTTTTTCAAGAATTCAGCATACTTTACTCCCCTTTCTTTCAAGAAGTCCGAGCCAGCAACGAAAACAATCACTGCTGGAAACCGAGACCACTCAGCCACAGACATTTCAGCATTCTCAAAATTACATCCAAAATAATCACGGTTTGATCCTTGTGGCAAACTAAGCCTCCAAAACATGTCGTTCATCTCCACTTCCCCGGCTGATCCATTAGCCGTCTCTAATTCAGTCCTCTTTTCACTCCCAAAATAGGGATGAATTGGCAGCAACCCTTTAAGTCTACCACGAAAATCTTCATTTCTAATCGCCCGGATAGCAACCTGATGGACTATATTGCCTCCAGCACTGTCCCCGGAAAGAAAAACCTGATCAAGATCAGCCCTTTTCAGCCATGGTTCATTTTCTAAGTTCTTGATCAGCCATTCCAATGCAGAATAGCAATCTTCGTAAGCTGTAGGAAGCTTATTTTCAGGTGCAAGACGGTAGTCTACTGAAAGGATGATAGATTTGGAAGCAACACTTAAATCTCCAAGAAACAGATGGTAACCAAGCCATGTAGTTGAGCCAATGCAAAATCCGCCGCCATGGAAATAGACTAAAACAGGAAGCTGCTGGTTTATAACTCCTGATTCAGGAAAATCAGGGAGGTATATTCTACCAGATATTGGCTTTAAAGGGTCAATGTTCACATCTTTGGACTTGTATCCATTGCATGGTTCAATTGATGCAGTGGCAATTTCAGGCGCGAATCGTTTAACTGAACCATCGGAGAAAACTTGGATGTAACCAGGTGCTTCTGCAACTATGGACATTTTTTTGGAGATGTGTTTGGATAACACTTGCTAATATGGCTTGGAAGGTATTGCATTTTTCTGGGATTTATATAGAATTAATGGTTGGATAAAAAGTAGAGGAGATTTTGATGCTAGAAGAAAGGTAAATGAGAAGAAGATGGACAGTTGGTAGATCATACAAATTGCAATGAAGCTTGAAAATTGAAGTGAGAATGATTTTGCAGCCTATATAGGAAATCATGAAAAGGAAGTGAAGGTGGAGGAATGGGGGAAGAAAATACGTCTGATGGAGCTGGTGAACCAGTGAGCTCAACTAGTGGAAAAAAGAAAACGCGCCAGGTAGGGATCGAACCTACGACTTTCTGCTTAGGAAACAGACGCTCTATCCACTGAGCTACAGGCGCTTTTATTCTTAGCTACTTCTCATAAATAAATCAACTTTTATTTTTTCCAAGAAAGCACAGAATAATCATTATTTTCCTTAAAGATTCTGGGGCAATGTCCTTCCTCTATTGGTTGTGTCAAATGCCGTAATTTATTTGGAGGAAAAAGGCTGATAAATCTGGGGACATTGAGAAATGCAAAACTACAAAAATGTTTTTAAATATATAATAAGTACTCTATTTGCTTTAACCAAAAAAAAAAGAGAAATTATTCTGAAATTTGCAGCATAATTATAGCCCTCAATTGCCTTTTTTTGGGGGGGTCTTTTAGATATATTAATTGATAATTTTTCCATATTATATATAACTAACATGCAAATTTCCAGTTCTCCACTAGGCCATGTATGTATATACTGTTACCGTATTTGGAGCATTTTCATTTCCCAGTTACAACGCCTTTCAGTATTCAATACATATGGTTTCTGGCCTGATTTTGCATATAAGCACTTGTCGCATAAGCATTTTTAACGGTAACATACATATGCCAAATAGTTCCCCTAAGAGCTCCCTATTTTGCTCCCTTTTGTGACTCAAACCCACAACCTCAAGGTTGGAGGTGAAGGGTGCTTGCCATTTGAACAACCCTCGCTTTGGTAAACTGGTATGTCTATCTTACCCAAATACCCTCAAACCTATCAAATTCTGCCTCCAATACAATCAACAACCTTAAAGTCTATAGAAGAATTAGCTTAACTTGAAAATTCCTTGAGCCAATAGCACTGGACTACAAATGCTATAGACGAGTCACGAGTGTATATATTTGATCAGGCAACATCTCTACAAGATACAATGGAAATCTAAAGCTATATTTCAACAGTAAGGTAATGTAGTCCTGGCAACTGCACTCGTTGCTTCTAGATGTACAAGCACCTGAACTGGGAAAAAAGAAGGAAAAACAGCAAAGACATATATGTAGAGAAGCATGTCACAGGCATAAGTGTCCACTACTTTGCTACTTGTTCGACCACTGGAATATTCTTCCAGATCTTGTCGAGCTCGTTAGTCTGCATTGGTGGCAAAGAGAACGCGCTGACAGTTGAGCTTCCGCTACGAATCTCCTGCAAGACTCTAAGTGCTGAATATGTAAGTTTCAAGTACATGTTTTCCATGTTCTTTATATCTGCAAGTTCTTCAGGAACTTTGACTGGCCTCTCTCCACTACCTCCTTCTCCTCCTCCGCTACCTCCTGCAATACCTTCTTCCGCTTCTGGGACTCTAAGCGGCTCAGTTTGGTATAAGAGGTGACTAAGAATTGTATCACACTCCTTTATTAGTTTATTTAGAACCTCAGTTTTAAAGAATGGCTCCTCAAGCACCTTCTGGATGAAAGGCAAACGAATAAGATCGCCACTGAGTTTGTCATATTTCTTTAAGATCTTCACTACTCCTGTGGACAGGAAAATTGACAAAGCGAAATAATAAGTATAAACATAAATATTAACAAAGAATTCATTAAAAGTAAATGGGAAAAACTACTCCAATCATATTGGCATGAAGTTGAGGACAAATGAGAAAAGAAGAAGAAATCTAAAGTTTTAAGGAGCCAAAAATTCTTCAGAAAAAATTGAGCCACAAATTCCTGACATGAGCCTTATGAAAACCAATAGATTTCTCGTGTCCATAAATAGTAAAAGAATTTAATCAAATGAGCTTAGCTGAGATACAGTTAGATAGGAACTCGTCTTGGCTGTACAGATTAGAATGCCCCTAGTTCTTTAAAAAACTCATTCAAGATTATAGGCCATGCTCCAACAATCTACAGCTCATAGCTCACGTTCACACACATTAAGCTAGCTAAGAATTTTCGTTAATTGACAGATCCTTCACATAAACTGATCTACTTCTAATTATCATAACTCTACCAGCATCGTCAAGCTGTCAGAATCTCTTTTTTCATTGCTTTCACAATTTAAGATGCAAGAATATAAATCTCATAATGAAAGTGGACCGTTAACATGTTCAAGAATAGTTCCATTTACAACATGGAATTCCATCCGAATCAGCCTACTTTAGACATTAGTTAACACTGTTGACCCAACAAATAGAAATAGCAATGAGTGGTACCTGTGTAGTTAAGAGCACTGTAATTCTCTAACAAAACCATCTCTCCATGGAGATCCACGACGTCCCTACCTACTCTAATCAGCTCTTCATTTGTCTTTTTCATCTCAGCAACTCTCTCTTTCAGAACCTGCAATCATTCAAAGGCAAAGGCAAAAACCAACTTCAGTCTCTTGCATCAACTCAAACAGGGCAAAAGTCTGAGCAAAGCAAAACCAACACTTAATCATGTAACCAAATAGATCAACAAAGGCATATATTCAGTATGCATTCAAGCTAAATTCTACCACAGCCTACATGATTTACTGGGTTCAAAATCTATTATTGTACTAATTTGATGAAACTTTTAACACATACAAGATCTGAGCTAAAGCTACTTGGCTCGAATGAACTCGTAGCTATTACCCTATATTTGGTGAATATCAATTATCTATGCACAACATGCCATGTTGCTAAACTTATATTCCCAAACTCAATTACAAACTTAATCAAAGGACTTGATTATCATTACATTGTTAATTGCCTAATAGAAATAGGTTAACCATAAGTAACATGGTAAAGGCACACACAACAAATAAGCTTCCCATAAAAAAATGATCAGATAACCATAAGAATAATAAACCTGAAGAATAGAAAGAGGAAACAATTAAGATACCTTAAGCTGAATAATATATTCCTCTTCTTTCTCCATAAAGAAATTGTTAAACTTCTCAATCTCCTCTTCCAACAGCTTCACAAAATCATTCACCTCCTTTGTAACCACCTCCCCCTTATCATCACCATCCACCTTCTGTCTTTTATTAGGTCTATCACCATCCTTAGGATAAATCAACTTCAACTCTTTCTTCAGATCCTTATAATTCAAGAACTTGTCTTGCCATTCCGGCAATGTTTCCTCTATATGGGCCTTCAAGATTTTCCAGAACTTCATGATCCCTCACAGAAAATTTAAGATTTGATTTTTCTGAAACACCCAATACGATAAAGATTTCAAGAATTGATTTTTCAGGAAACCCAATAAATATAATTAAATTTCAAAGAAATGGTCTATGGCAAAGTATATGATTGAAAAAATGGAGTGAGAAATGGAGAAGGATAATAAAGAAAAAGAATGGTATATATAAAAGTGAGAGGTGTGTGGTGTGAGAAGTTAGCATACACACGACGAATATTCGAAGCATGAATTCCCCCACTGGGTTAGGGAGGAATTGGCATAAAAGAGGAATATCCGAATAGGATATGCTGGCTTTCGGTGTTTAAATACTCTTTGGTTTGACCGTTTAAAGTCGTATTTCGTTGTCTCGTGGTGCCGTTTTCTGTTCCGAAATTAATGTTGCTTTTTTATATATAATAAAAATAACTGATAATTTTTAAATTTTTACCTTAATACGATGGTTTATATTCATACAAATATTTTTAGTAATTTTCTTTACTTTCTTTTTGGGTTTTCCTCTCAACAACAACCACATATCAAATTCCAAATGTAGTTGAAACAGGTAAACGTTGGCTTATTTAGATTTAGTGAGGTTTGAGTTATATTAGAAGTAAGTGCGTATGTTTTCTCTAAACAAAGTAGAGTGGGAAAAAAATTTAATTAAATTCAATTATAAAAGTATACTTGAGCACGTTTATTTTAGCACTCAAATATTCAGTCCGTACATGAACAGTACTATCTGTCTTTTATAAATATTCTATTCCTTACTTGTTAAGTCTTCATACTTTCTCCTTAACTATTAAGTTACGTCATCATGATATTTTTTAAAATAGACTTTGCATTATTTTCCAAGAGTTTAAACCAAAAAATTAAATCTTTTTCAATCTTTTAGCATACACTACGAATATTCCAAGCATGAACCACCACCCCCCCTCCTTTCCCCCGCCTCCAAACCCCCCAAAAGATTTGGCATAAAAGGAATATCCAAATAGGATATGCTGGTTTTAGTTGGTTAAATACTCTTTGGTTTCACCGTTTGAGGAAGTCTTTTTGATGTAGTTAAACTTTCTGAGGCCAATACTTATGTTTTCAGTAATTTCCTTTTATCTTTTCAGTAATTTTCTTCAGTTTCTTTTTGTGTTTTCCTCTTAACAGCAACTATATATCAAATCAAAATTAGTTGAAAAGGATAAAGGCAAACTCATTTAGAGCGATATGTTTGATTTCAGTCGACTGGGTGAGATTTGAAATAGATGAGAAGTATGTCTTCTCTTCACAAAGTGAACTAAGAAAAAGGGCTAATTAAAATCGAGTATATAATATTTCTTATAGTATATTTGACCACGTTTATCCTAGCACTTAAATAAATAAAGTACTAATATTCAGTCAGTACATGTGCAGTATCATCTGTATTTTGTTGATCTTGATACTTTCTTCTCAGTGTTATAAATAAAATACTAATATTTTGTTGGTACATGAGCAGTATCATGATACTGTATTTTGTCGATATCGATACTTTCTCCTTAACTGTTAAGTTACGTCAATATGATATTTTTTTTCAAGAGACTTTACAGTGTATTCAAAGAGTGTTGTAAATGTTTTTAGGAAAAAAAAACTTTTTCAATCTTTTCGAAAAGTTTTTGACCCAAACACCATTTAGAGATTTTTTGTAAATAATCTTTCAGTTTTTGTGTTAAATGGCATTTTGAAAAAATTCGAAAGTCTTTTTCAGTTTCAATCGTTTTCCTACAACCCCTCCCTCTCATTTTCCTATTTTCATCCCTTATGAGTTCGTCATTTTGTAGTTGTTTGTTCTCCGAAGGTTGGAGTTAAAACTCATATTATAAATTTAATAAAATAATTTTGCTTGGACTAAATCGGACAATGTGCAGGACAAATTCAGGATGTTCTTAGTGCAATGAGGATATTCTTAAACCTAAGTTTTAGCCAGTTAAAACGATCCCTAATCACAAAAATAGGAAGAAATGTTGTCATATACAAAGTACTGTATCTCACAAAATTTAGAAAAAATTCTATACTACTAATAGCAATAAAAAATATTACTGCTACTAAGTAATTTCCTCTAAGACAAAGTATGTCGTAATTTTCAATTATCCTCCAATTTTTAGAAACTACAAACTCCCAAAAGTTTGATTGGTCAAAGATATTTTATTATTTCAATTAAATCTGTGGTAAATTTAATCTCTCATGAAATACTTCAAGATTTAATGACAAATTACTTCCAACAACAATCTGCAAAGAAACTAATTACTTCACATTCAATCACGAATTAGAAAAGTAAAAATCAAAGGAAAAGCAAATAGAAAGCGTGAGATGTTTTGTAGATTTTTACGACATTAATATTATAACCAACAGAAAGCAGCAAATAAGTGAACACTGAAAATTATATATATAAGCTCAAGTTGATTAAAAGATTGGAAGCAAATAAAAATCTCATTTCTGAACTAAAGGTGACAAACTGAAGATGACAATGTCTTGGCTTTTGACAACTAGGCCAACTAATTAATTTATAACAGGCACTTGAAAATAAAACGATTACTTAATTGGAGTGGCATGTTAAAAGCTAAGCTTATGATAATAATTTATAGATGTTTTATATATGATTAGTTTGATCAAATTCTTTAATCATCTCCTGGTCTTAGCTCTTTGTTGTTAAATTTTAATCAAACTGGTCAATTGGGATGGTTGTTAGAAACCCTAGTGATCTGATTAGCATAGACTGCATAGTTATTACTTATTAATCTCATTCTAAAAAACATAATTTTATGTTTCAAATTGGAATACTTTCTTGTATATTAATTTTCGTCAAAATATCAGCTGTTTTGAACTGATTTTTTGTAGTATAGTTTTCAATTATTTCATAATGTGGCCGTATAAAAAGAATGAAAAAAGTGTTAAGAAAAATGCATAGAATATAATCCTTCATGTTTCATGTTTCCAACTGCAGTCTTTGATATCTTTCTAATGCAAGCCTAGCTTTAATTAAAATTTTCCGAATGCGCCCTTTATTCTATTCTATTCGTGCGTAGGAGTTGGGTAAAATTTATCTGCCTGCGGCCTGCGAGTACTTATACCAAATAAATAGAATGCATGATATGTGTTTGTATATATATATATATATATATATTTAACTTTATTATCATGGTTAGTTATTATATATTTCCATATCATTAAATCACTTAATTATAATAAGTTAATATAGTTTGATGTAAATACTTTGTGCTAGTAAATTTTACGAGAAGAGTTTGAATGTCTGTTACCTATCCTGAACATTTATTATATACTAGTACATAACTTGTAGTTCTAATTAATAAGCAACTTTTGCTCTTTGTTGCCATAATTCTACTAAATAATATGAGGATGTTTGGATTGCCTTTTGGTATACCTAGCTTTTAACTTTTTTTATAGTAGCTTTTTTTGTGTTTGATACAAAATTAAAAAATAATTAAAATAACTTTAAAAATACTTAAACAAAAGAAGTTGGGCAACCCTAACTTTGACTTTTTGGCTTGACATCTATATCTACGTTTGACCAAGTATTTTGCTATCATATCCTTTATATTTTTTCATAACTTCAACACTATGTACCCTCAACGAGATAATTTTACTAAACTATCATTTCTCCTCTTTCATTCTTCTTTTCCACGGCCATTCATCCCATCTGTTCTGTATAGAAACTTTTAATGAGACCGGACGAGATAATATTATTGAAATGGTGCCGGGCAAGTGTCTCAAATTTGAAACTGTCTATCGGTTGTTGCTGATGCTTTTCGGGTATATGGATTTTGTTTACCCTCAAAATCGGATAACAAATAAATTTGTAAGTGGTTTTAAGGATAAACAATTGATGAAGTAAACACGAATAAAAAAAGACAAAAATAATTCAAACCACGCGAGTGAGTTAGTTCCGACCTTAGTGAAATAATCGAACTCGATTCGGGCTCACCACAATATGCACTAATGAATAAGAAAGATAGCTAATAGCAGAGAAAATGATAATATATCGCCTCGAAGTGCGAGTAATTACAATGTATTATACAAATAATCAGACCTCATTTATATAGTAAGGGAATCCTACATTAAGTACAATTCTATAAAAGGTAAAAATCTCCTAATTAGCTGATTGCCAATTTCTTCTCGGTACTTGCCGAGATCCCCGCCGTGATATTCGGTCGGTCACGGCTATCACGGTCTTCTGTCGGCCGTGCTCGGGCTCCTGTCAACATTCCTCAAAATTAAAGACTAGAAACGATCCAAAATCACGACTCTGATATCCTCGAGGGTGGCGTTATGGTCCGGACTCCAAATTGGTTAGATCTCTACCTCGGTCTAAGCCCCCATGTTACCGTATCTCGAGCTTGGCCTATCATGTCGGAGATCGAGAAGTACTACGAGACCGGTTTTATCCATATATAGATAGTCCCCTCGTTTCTCGGAGAATGAGTCGATGAAAAACGACATGAGATTCTCGGTTCCTTCTTCGAGACGTCATATCAGAAACGACAAAAACGCGAAACGTCTCGTCAGTCATGTCATAATGGCATTAAATGCCTGTCAGCCGCTGGTCGGCTACCCCTGAACGCGAAGTGTCGCCGAGTTCCTATAAATACCACCTCATTTGTTCATTTTTATTTTACATCAAACCTTCTGCCCTCGAGCTTTTAAGATTTCTGCTCTCCTCTAGTGTTTTTACCTCCGTCACTCAGGGTCTTTTGCAAAACAAATTCACACGTCTTCTTCCCAAGCCAACAAGTCATTATTCAACTTTCTTTCCTTCTTCATCTTTCCCAGTTTTCCTCCACCTTTACTTCGAAAGAAATGGCAAAGACTTCCAAAACCATTCCCAAAAAGAAAATCCCTCAACTTTGGGGCTAGCCACTAGGGCCGAGACGACCACCCCGAATGTAACAGTTGATGAACCGGTGGCCGATCCTCCCTTAAAAATGTTCGTTCCTGGAGGGTGCTCGGTAAATAATGATTTTAAGGTTGAAAAAACTTTTTTCGTACCTGGTCGGTGCGAAGACTTCTCGAGATACATCTGTTCGATTACCGAGGAGATCCTCTTTGCGGTTCGGATAAATTGTAACTAGGCCAATAAAACTGTAGTGGTCCTCGACCCCGAGGAGGCCATTACCACCCATGTCAAGGGATACTTGAGTGTTTACACTTATCCCTTCACATTGGGACTGATGAACCCGGTCATCATAGATTTCTGCAAGAGGTACAAAGTTTGCCTTAGCCAGATCCATCATTCAATGTGGAGGATTGTGATTCTACTACAGTTCTTCGTAAGAAAAACTGATGGATGTCGGTTCACCGTGGATCACTTACTTCGACTGTACAGTCCCCGAGTATTCTGATGGACGCTGATAAAGCTTGTGCGTCGGGCCAGTAAAGCCCCGTTCTCTAGCATCGATGAGGACCGAGACCGAGAGACTGGCAAGGCCTTTTTGTCCTAGTGAGGACTTCAGACCTGATTCTGGTAGAATGCATGACATTCCAAGAGAAGTGGAATACAAAAGTGGACCTTTCCTTTGAATGTTGATTTTACGTTTACTTTTCTTTTTCTTATTGATGTTTGTGGTGGTGCAGCTATTGCCTAAGTTCCAAATATTGTCCCTCGACTCAAGGAGTGGTCGAGGGTATCGTTTCACAGATGTCCTACTCCTAGAATTCGTGGAACAAACTCTCGAAGGGCCGCTGGGAGGACCATTCCATGGTAAGATCTCCTTTTTGATAAGGATGTGTTAGGCCTCACTTTTACTATCAAGTTCTACGCCCTATCTATTCATCTATTTTCTCAAATGGATATTTAGGGATCTCTCTTGTTCATAGATCTTGAAACCAGATCAATATCCATTTCTCAATAGATCTATTTATCGATAGAAAGATATAGATCTCTATATGGATCTATCTCCATATCTAAATATGGAAGAACCGACACAACAAGGGTGTAACCAACGGAAGGTTCTCACCCTGTCCCCGACATTGTTCTCCGACGATGTCCCCTGGTCGAAAGGAGCCACCATTCTCTTTCTTTCTTCAATCGTTCCGATCAGGACAAGTGATTCGTTTCATCCTCCTATCTACGCAATTCTCTGTCTTCGTTCGTGATCATGTTGGGCGAAAGGTAGTTGTAGAGGAGTGGCTGTGAAACGGCGATTCCCCCCTTTCCATTGAAGTAGGGAGGGCCTTCGACATGAAAAGACGATGTCCTAACCACTGGACGAAAGGGACCAAAAAGCCATTCTTCATATACCTCAACTCCGAGAATAGAAGTGGTTCGTTTTGTTTCTATACGCAATTCAAGATTTCGTTTGTCTTCATGTTGGCAATTTCTGATGTGAATTCGGCGGGTCGTCCCCCCTTCCTACGGGTTCCCTTATTGATTTATATACTCATCATCATACCGCCGCTCCTACCAACGCTTACTTACAACTAAGCAAAAATTCCCTTTGTTTTCTTTCTGAGATTTGCCTAAAGATGTCGAGCTTAGGCCTTTGGTTGGTGATGAGGACTTGCTCGTCTAGTCTCTTGCTCCGGGGCAGGCCAGAGAGAAAAAGAGGAGGAGGGCTTCGAGCTCCCCGAGCTCGGGGAAAAAGAAACCGAGGAGGAGGCTGGTCCTCAAGCCAAAAGAAACCTCCAGCTCCTGAATACTTGACTCGAACTCCTTCCACTAGCTTAGGGACGAGTCCGAGGAGGATGAAATTTTAGTGGCCCGAGAGCCATCGGTCCCATAAGAACGAACATCAACCGAAGGGGAGACAATAGAGGTCAATACCTCCCAAAC
This sequence comes from Nicotiana tabacum, assembly GCF_000715075.1. Classification (NCBI taxonomy): domain Eukaryota; kingdom Viridiplantae; phylum Streptophyta; class Magnoliopsida; order Solanales; family Solanaceae; genus Nicotiana; species Nicotiana tabacum. The sequence continues at coordinate 43,188,273 of NC_134080.1, read as the reverse complement.
TTAAGAGGCCGATGCAACGAACCCTCAAGACGCCGGTTCTGCTCCACCCGATGTCATTAACATAATGGTATCGCCTTCATTCACGGACTCGATGTTCGGTTTATAGGTTACAAGTACTTTCGTCATAAGTACTTTACTTTATGTTTTGATAATCTAACAAACTTACTATCCAAGAACCAGATAATGAACCTGTTACACATTTGCAAGACCTTAAGATCACACGGTTCCAGTTTGGGATCCAGCTTGCATTATGATTCAACTCTTCAGAATGGAAGGAACAGTTGAGGGAACAGGTCCCTACCAGTTCACGAGGAGACTGTACGAAGTCAACTCTCTAGTTGGAAAGTTGCTGCATGCACACACTATAGTGCAGAAATAGTGTTGCAGTCAACTTTCCAAGGAAGACTTTTTACCTACCTTGCTTACATCATTGTAAGTGATGTCACTCATGAATATATAAAATCAAGGAAGGTAAAAAAACATTGACTTGAACACTTAGAGATTTCACAAAAGATTACTGACGTGAACATCCATCAAGCAAGTTTCAAATGCTTCAAGAACAAAGAACAAAGCAACTATGGACCAGTTCCCACATCGAGTTATTGTATGTCCTTAGTTGAGTTGTGACTTTGTAATATTCCTTCAATTGTAATTTCTATCTAGCTTATTTAGAAGCATTCTATAGGAACCCCTTTTTAAACCTTAAACCACTGTGTTTGAGTCTTGGCTAGGGTTAGTCATGTTGTAAAGTCTTTATAATAGAGTTATTACAAAGTGGCTTGTAATAGAGTATTACAAGTTAGTGAGGGATTAAGAGTTTAATTCCTAGGTTGCATAGGTTTTAATCTAAAAGTTGCTCAGTAGTGAAGTTGAAATCCTACAAGGGTAGGTCATGGTTTTTAATCCCGTTGAGCTGAGAATTTTCCACGTAAAATTCCTCCTGTCATTTATTTACTGCAGTATGCGTGTGTACTGTTGAACCTGATAGAGAATCTGGTTCTCTATAGAGTTTGGTGGACCCTTATATTCTATCAATTGGTATCAGAGCAGGTTCTTTCTATCAGTCTAACACCTAGAAAGGATCCTCATGGCTGCTCCTCCAAACTTCGAAGAAGGCCAGTCTACTTACAGACCTATAAGGTTCAACGGTTAATATTATGGATGGTGGAAAACTTGAATGCATGACTTCATCATGGCTGAAGACTCTGAGTTATGGGATGTCATATATGACAGACCCTTTGTCCCTACAAAGAACCTTGGCGACCCAGCTGTAGCCATTCCCAAGACTAGGAAGGAGTTCAATGACGTTAATAGAAAGGCCTTAGAAAAGAACTGTCGCGCCAAGAAAATTCTTGTTTGTGGTATTGGTCTTGATGAATCTAACAAGATATCAGCATGTCAATCAGCAAAAGAGATCTGGGAGGCTCTTCAAACAGCTCACGAGGGAACAACTCAGGTGAAGCAATTCAAGATTTATATGCTTACAACTGAATATGAGCTCTCCAGAATGAAAGATGATGAATCCATCCAAGATATGCACACTCGATTCACCTCCATCATCAATGAGCTTTACTATCTTGGTGAAAGTATTCCTAGAAACAAGCTTGTCAGAAAAATCCTTAGTATACTGCCTAGTTCTTGGGAAAGCAAAGTTAACGCCATTATAGAGGCTAAGGACTTGCAGACACTGACCATGGATGAACTTGTTGGAAACTTGAAAACTTATGAGATGAAGAAGAAGAAGGACAATGAAAGAAGAGAGCCCAAGAAGGAAAAGAACCTGGTCCTCAAGACGGACAACAACGACTCAAGTGGTGAAGACGGGGACATGACCTACTTGACAAGAAGATTTCAAATGATGGTTCGCAGGAATGAAGGCATTACGAAAAAAGGAAGTTCTAGCAAGCCAAGAAATTATGACCTCTGTCATAAATGTGGCAAGCCAAAACACTTCATCAAGGATTTCCCCTTCTTAAAGCAAGATCAACACAATAACAACCTTGATAAAGTAGCCAAAAGGAACCAAGTTCCTGACAAACGCTTCAAGAGGAAGAATGATGCTGACAATGTTGTAAAGCAAGCTCTTGTTGCATGAGGATACTCCTCCAGTGAATCTGAAGAAGAAAATGACCATGGTGGTAGTTCAATGATGGCAGTGGAAAATGAAACAACTGAGTATGATTCAATCTTTGCTCTAATGGCTCAATCTGATGACGATGAAGATGACGACGGCGATGAGGTAAACTTTCTGGATGTTCAGAGAAATCTGAAATCTTACTCTCCTAAAAAGCTCATGTCATTAGCAAATGTGCTAATTAATGCATACCACAGTCTCATCAATGATAAAGATGTATTAACTATGTGTCACGACCCAAATCGATGGACTGCGACGGGTGCCTGAGTCCTACCTGTCAAACACCCCTAAGCATGCGTCTAAGATATGAGCCTGAATAACATCTGCTGAATTACAAAAATAACATACATGAAAGAAACCTGCCTGCAAGGCATATGTACGTATACAAGCAGAATATAGTAGGTGAGCCGGCAAGGCTGCTATAGACAGCTATACATTCAACTGAACGCCGACAAGGCCACATACAGCCCAACTAGACATACTGTCTACAGACCTCTAATAGAAACATAACTGTACAAAGACGGGACTGAGCCACATCATACCCATATACATATATATACACAAATATACACACAAACGTATCGTACCAAAATCAAAAGTTGCTCCGGATCAAGTGGAGCACACCAACTCTTGCTGATCAGGGATCCTAAGAAGGGGGACCGTCAGCTTGCCTACTTGCACCTGTGGGCATGAAACGCAGGCCCCGTGAAATAGGGCATTAGTACGAAAAATGTACGGAATATGTAAGGCATGAAAATTAGTACGTAAAAGACATAGATGAAACATGGAATATAGAAACACATCTTTAAATCTGAATAACTTTGTAAATTCTAAAACATTTATAACGTCATGCACATGCGTATAAATGCCATGTCATGCATAGGTATGGGTGTAAATAATATCATCAAGCCACTGAGGGCATCCCATCATATCGTCTCGGTCACTGTAGGCAACATCATCAACATATACCAGTTGATCAGGTGGTGGTGCGTATATAACACCGTAACTTTTTTCCATATCCCATATACATATATTTACATATATACGCGTATATAACGCTATCTGGTCATGGGTCAATGCATATGTATCAATAAGTGAAATTCATGAAAAATATGTAATAATCACAATATTCCTTTCGGATAAACTTTTACAACTGCGTATTATTCTGAGGCCCATGAGCAGAGGATAATAATAATAATTCTCATAGGGAATCAAGAATATAGACACCCCTACTGTTTCTATGAATAGAGTAATTTATGGAAACTGTGTGTTTGCTTGTTTTTTTAGTATAATTTGGACAATGCCAAAAGAAAGAAGGGAGGGCCTTCACTTACCTGTTCTTGAAACTATTTGAACAGAATGAGGCTTCTGCTTCTGTGAACTTGAACGAAATTGACGCTTGGACTCTATAAAATTGGAACGAAATTCTTTCTGCTTGTCTAGATTTTGGGATATTATTCCCTTTTGTCCAAATCAAGGAAGCTAACTACCGATCCTTCATGTTTTCTTAGAATAAATTGAACAAAATCTCCTACTAACCCATCTACTGTTGTACTTGTAATGGAAGGGAAAACGAGACTTTATTTTAAAATCAGAAAGAAACGTTCTTGGTTTCAAGTCTTATTTAAAACTTATGGATAAGACTTTACAAGTCTTATTTAAGATTATCTTTAACTTACACGTTCTTGTCTTTGTGGATAAGACTTTACAAATTTTATTTAAGACTTATCTTTAAGTCATGATTTGGTTACCATTCCTAATAGCTATTTGGCAAAAGTGACCAAAAGTCATCTTTTGCCATTGTGGCTTTATACCACGTGGAAGGGTGGTATAATTTATAATTTTTATCCACTTATTAGTTAACTGGGTAATGTCCTATTACCCGATAATTAATCAATTACCCTCAGAATTTAAAATTACCCCAAATTACTTAAAATTCTGTTTATTTTTAAAATACTTCATATATACTTTATATATATACTACCATGGTCATATGGTACCTTGCATGATACTAGTTCATAATTATCGGGTATTATTGCTCGACCCATATTTTATTCCAAATTGGCCACTTTAAACGAAACTGATTTTCTTTAATCCGTGTACCCCTTTATTCTTCATAACACTTATTTATCGCTTGTTATAAATAGCGTAAGTACGTTAACGTCAAGATGATCTCATCCCCGAGTCTACGTTGGTTAACTAAAAACGAAATTTTAACGTACGAAAATGCGAGACGTAACATCCTTCCCCCCTTAGAAGCATTCTTCCTCGAATGTTCAACCCCCCGTGATCCATATAACTTTGGCAGGGTCGACTTTGTAACAACATTACTACCAACTCTCCCTGTAGAAGCTTAATAATCTAACGCCACACCGGACCACAATTATCAATAACGACAATGGCCTCACATGACCAATGACAATAACCAATATAAGAATTTATACACGTACCTTATAATTATGACGTCTCAGTCGGACCCTTCTCTGGAGGAGGAAATATGTAGGGATATCTAGACTTCATATTTTCCTCGGCCTCCCAAGTCATTTCTTACATTGTTGTTTCTCCAAAGTACTTTCACGGAGGCTACCTCCTTATTCCGCAGCTTGTGGATTTGTCGGTCTAAAATGGCAACCAAAATTTCCTCATATGACAAGTCCTCTATAATCTGTACATCATCTGTGGGCACCACTCGGGTAGGATTACCTATTTACTTCCGTAACATAGATACGTGAAAAACCGGATGGACAGACTCCAACTCCGAGGGCAATTCTAACTCATAAGCTACTTGGCCCACTCTCCGAATGATCCTATAAGGCCCAATATACCGTGGAATAAGTTTACATTTCTTGCCAAACCTCATCACACCCTTTATAGGTGATACCTTTAAAAATACCCAGTCATCAACCCCGAACTCTAAATCTCATCGCCGCACGTTAGAATATGACTTCTGATGACTTTGAGCTGTCAATAGCCGATCCTGAATAAGCTTTACTTTTTCTATGGCTTGCTGAACCAGGTCGAGCCCATGTAATCTAGATTCTCCAACATCGAACCACCCTATAGGCGACCTACACTTTCATCCGTAAAGAGCTTCGTATGGAGCCATCTGAATGTTAGAATGGTAACTATTATTATATACGAACTCAATAAGCGGTATATGATCATCCCAGCTACCTTTGAAGTCTATTACACAAGCTCGTAACATATCCTCCAGTGTCTGAATAGTACGCTCAGCCTATTCGTCTGTCTGGGGATGAAATGCTGTATTAATACTTACTTGAGTCCCCAATCCTTTTTGGAAGGACCTCTAGAAGTTAGTTGTAAATTGAGCTCCTCTATCTGAGATAATAGATACAGGGACACCATGTAGTCGTACTATCTCCTTAATATAAAGCCTTGCATAATTCTTTGAGGAATATGTAGTTCTAACGGGCTAAAAATGGGCTGACTTTGTAAGCCTATCAACAATCACCCATATCGAATCGAACTTACGCTGGGTACGAGGTAAGCCTGCAATGAAGTCCATACTGATTACTTCCCATTTCCAGGTCGGAATCTCCATAGCCTACAATAATCCACCGGGTTTTTGATGCTCAATCTTAACCTGCTGATAGTTAGGACACTGAGCAACAAATTCTGCTATATCCTTTTGCATTCTGCCCCACCAATATACTTCCCTGATATCATGGTACATCTTTATTGCTCCTGGATGGATACAATAACGAGAATAGTGAGTTTCTCCCATAACTTACCGACACAGCTCTACAATATTAGGCACACATAATCGCCCTTGATATTTAAGGACCCCATCTTTTGTAATTTTAGATAGTGTCTTCTCTTTTTGAAAAGTGGTATCCCTATAATGAACTAGCACAGGATGCTCGTACTGGCGTTCCTTTACTTCAGTTACTAAAGAGGATGTTGATGTATCCTGAAGAGTAATTCCAATGTCACCTGAGTCTAGTAACCGAATTCCAAGACTAGTTAGCTGATGAACCTCATGGGCTATTCCCCTCTTTTCTGGTTGTAAATATGACAGGCTACCCATAGATCTACGGCTGAGGGCGTCGCCTGCTACGTTCGCCTTCCCTGGATGATATAAAATATCAATGTCATAGTCTTTAAGTAGCTCCAACCATCTCCTTTGTCGTAAATTCAATTCCTTTTGCTTCAAGATGTACTAGAGGCTCTTATGATCCGTATAGACATCAACAAGAATGTCATACAAGTAGTTCCTCTATATCTTTAGTGCATGAATAACTGCAGCTAACTCTAAATCGTGGGTCAGGTAGTTCTTCTTGTGCTTTCTTAGTTGTCTAGAAGCATAAGCCACAACCTTACCATGCTGCATCAGCACACAACCCAACCCAATGCCTAAAGCGCCACAATAGATAACGTAACCATCGGTCCCTTCTGGAAACGTTAGAACCGGTGCTAACGTTAATCAGTCCTTTAATGCCTGGTAACTCCGTTCGCAAACATCAGTCCATTGAAACTTTGCTCCCTTCTGAGTCAACTTTGTCAAAGGTGCTGAAAGAGAAGAAAATCCCTCTACAAATCTCATGTAATAACTTGCCAAACCAATAAACCTACGAACCTCCGCTAGTGTTGTGGGCCTAGGCCAAGTCTTTACCGCCTCAATCGTTTGTGTATCCACCCGGATGCCTTCACCCAAAATGATATGCCCAAGGAAAGTTACAGAGTTTAACCAGAATTCACATTTAGAAAATTTTGCATACAACTTCCCTTCTTGTAGAACTCTGAGCACAATATGTAGATGACCAGTATGCTCATCCTCTGAACGAGAATACACCAATATATCATCAATAAATACAATTATGAACAGATCTAAAAAAGTCTTGAACACACGGTTCATCAAATCCATGAATACTGCTGGGGCATTGGTCAGACCGAACGACATAACCCGAAACTCAAAGTGCCCATACCTAGTCCTGAATGTTGTCTTCAGAATATCTTCATCCTTAACCCTTACCTGATGGTACCTGAACCTCAAGTCTATCTTTGAAAAAAACTTTGCACCTTGCAACTGATCAAATAAGTCAGCAATCCTCGGGAGCGGGTGTCGCGCCCCCCTTTTTTCCCTCTGTAGAGAGAGGTGCGGGATTCGACATTCATGGAGTGTAGTAACTCATTTCCTTTTGGAAATTGGGTATTTGAAGAGTCGCCACCTAATGGGTTATGGTGCATTAGGGCACCTAGAGTGTTTAACTCTTGGACTGGTTTGCATTACCTGAGATTAGGGTAAGGACTCGAAATGACCTCAAGGGGAAGGTGTTAGGAACCCCTCTTGGTCCAGAACTGTGGGTCCCAACCGAACTTATATTCATGAATTAGTCCATTAACAAATAAATAGTTGAAATAAATAATTACAAGTAAAGCACGTGGGACACTGTATAACTTAAGACAAATGTTTTGAACAAGTTGTATAAAACAAAGTTTGAACATAAGTAATTTTGGGAAAAGGGGGAAGTCCTAGGTTGGTTAGCCTATAGGATCACCCCACACAATGTCCGGTAAATACTCCTCAATGAGGGGCTACACGTGACATTAACGCGTAGTCATCATATCCCATATCTACCCTTCACATCCCCTTAATGGTCATTTAAAGCGAGTGTTGGTCAGCGATTTCTATCGCTCGTTCACCATCAAACACCAGCTCGTCTGGAAAGAGCCCTATCTCCTTAGGTTTTAATTCCCTTCGAAAAAGAGAATCAATCATCTTCGCCTTCAAATAGGGATTGAGAGGCTTTCCCCTACCCAATCTGAATTCTAAGGGTAATCGATGTGAACCATATGGTTTAGAAGCAGCCGCTTTCAGTCGTTCCAAACGTTTAGATTGAGTAAACATCAAAGGGGAGAGAAGACGATAGCCTGCACGAGCTAAGCATTGTAGAATAGACATTGAAATGCTGTATTTACCTACTAACTGACATAAGGCAAGAGTCGATCCTGTTACCCGTCCCTTCTTAATGGTCCTGGAGGGATTTAGGACCTCTACCTATATGTGGTTCTAGACAGACCCCTAAGGTTTTAAAGGTGAAAATACTAAGGCGACAGGCAAGGACAATTAGGACTTTAGAATATAAGATAAAATGGAGCAATTAGATACTCAGGTTTACCTCCTCAAACAATACACATAAGCAACACGACTCAAGCACAAATAAGGGCCTTTTGTAAAACAGTATCCTAAGGCATGATGTCTAAGTGAATATATAAAAGACAGGCAGTTTATTTTATGAACTCATAAGTAATGACTCTATCAGTTGCCTTCTGATTTTTAAAGCCTGTTAAATTAGAACAATATCAAGTCACAGAAATACTTTTAGAGTTGCGAGATTTGAAAACGCCCTATAGACTTGCCTATACGTGGAATACTGATGACCACATTTTATATAGTGAAATAAGGCATGTTTTTAAAACAGACTCTTTAAATATCTATAGGCATGCTATCTAATGATAAATTGAGGTAGTTTTTGAAAGAACTTGTTTTAGGGAAACTAGGCTATTAATTAAACCAGTTTTGAAGTGAACTAAACGTGGACTGGGTTGATTTATTTAAACTAAACTAGTTTAGATCGACATGCAGAATTTTTGGTGGCGTTCCTTATAGGCATGATATCTAGTCGTTTAATACTGATTTTAGAAACTTTGTAGGCATGATGACAAATGAAAAACACATGTAAACACTTGTTATCACAGAAGGTGGACTGGATTATATCCTATATGCATGGCATCTAATTGTGAAGTTGATTTTAAGACTTACAAACATGATTTCTATTATGGAATCACTTGAAACCTATAGGCATGATTTCTAACATAAGAAAAGGTAAAGTCCTATAGGCATGGTTTCTACTTGGTAAGGCAATCATATCAAAATGCAAAGTCCTATAAGCATGGTTTCTACCCGTATTACCCCACAAACATGTAACTACCCACCCTTTTCACTAGTTGCCTCAATATTCGTTTACAAGTTATTACAGACCATATGAATGAATTACATAAGTAGATAAGAAAAAAAGAAGTTATTCTATAGGGAGCCTACAAATAGGCCCAGATTTCCAAAGCCTCCAATAGTTTCAAATGACCAAATTCCATAGACAATGTCATAGTCTAGGTGCATCAAAGTTCCCTAAGGATCTCAAGGATCCGGGGCAGTGCTTACACCTAGACTTGGTAACCAAATTGAATAAGTGCAGTGTGGAAGGGCCAACCTTAGTATGCCAGAGTTTAGAGGGTTCTCAAGAGGATCCCAAGGCAGTACACATACTGGAGGGGGCAGAACCTAGTGACTTAGGAGTAGAGTGAGAGTGTTTGACACAGTTTGAAGAGTTTTAGTGGGAAAACAATATTAAAAGAAGTCTGCTTGAAATAGATTTGTGGAGTAAAAGAGGGAGTCATGCAGTAAAACAACTTTGAAAAGAGAGAATTACATGATTAGACAACAACAAGTCAAACATGGATCCCAAAACCAACTCAACAATACTTAAAGAACATAGAACCAAACAGAAGGATCAAACCTACACACATGGGTGATAGGAATTGGGGATACATGGAGCACATGATGGTAAACACATAACAAACAGAGGTAATTAGAAACAATTGATCAGACATAGAGGGGGTAATATGTTCACATTGATCCTAAGGAGAAGGAGTACATAACATGCTAATAATGTAAACATATCAACTACAGGTTTCACAGCGAAACCATAAGTAAAAGCAGACTAGAAACAGGATGAATTGAAGTAATAAAAGGACCATATTGTTTTTGGAACTTGTATTGAAGTCAGAACATACCAGCAAAGAAGGTAGTGAACACAAAGTAAGGAGCAAGAGAGTAGAATAATTAGCCTTGGCTTGCAGCCAGCTGACTTAGAACAATAGCAAGTAACTAGAGAAAAGAGAGCAAAAGAGAGTTTTTTGTGTGAGAGAGAGTTTTGAATCAAATGTTCGTGTCTGTGTTAATGAGAGAGTGTGTATATATAGTAGTTCAAAAATTAGGTAAAATAAGGCAAGAATCATAGCAACGTAGTAATTATGGAACCAAATACTAATCAGAATCAAATCAATGCAAGTACCCTTTTAATGAAGGGGTAATCAACCAACGGTAATAGGCAGAAATGATTAAGGAAAGAAATCAAGTAGAGAATAAGGTAAAAATAGACAAATAGGGATAAGTACATAGGGATTTAATTAAGGAAACAACTAATGAAGAATCAGTAAAGTACTCAGTTAACAAAATAAGGTAATAAAACAAAATAAAGTTGCAGAATATTGAAATAACCGAAAATCAGCACATAGTAAGTCAGGGAATCAAGGAAAATCACTGACTTAAGGAGAATAACAAGAAAACAAGTTAAAACAAGAAAATCGAAAGTCTGAAGGGATGTTTTCAAATCAAGCCAAGGAACAAGGAGTTCAGAGTCAATTAAAGAGAGAGTTTTAGCATATAAAAAAGGTGAAATATGAATAACCAAACACAACAAGCAAAGAGGCGAGTATTGACCAGTCAAGATGAACATAAACAAACAAAGGTGATATAAGTTAGGCATAAGAAACTCAGTAGAAACACATTCAAAGCGAGATAGTCACAGAAACTCAAACAAGAACAGGCTAGTCACAAAATCAAACGAAGAAACCTTAAAAGAATTAGGGCTTTCAACATAGGCAAGTTGAAGAGGTAGTAAACTTACAGAATTAGTCGAAGTATGCGAGAAAATAGAAGTTTAAACATAAAAATCAGTTTAAATAAAGTTTTAGAAGAAGTTCCGAAAACCCTAATTTTAGAAGAAGACAAAAACACTTGAAATCACATGGTTCTTGTAAAGAGTTCCAAGGATAGTGTAAAACATCAAAGAAACAAACTCAAATCATTATAAAATCGTACAGATCTGGGAGATATAGGCAGAAATTAGGGTTTCAGAAGAAACCCAAATAGAGATGAAAGAACCTGTCTAGAATTCCTAGGATCGTAACAAGTACAACATGATTTTGCCCGAAATCAAACTGAAGTAGCCAAGAATAGACAAATGACAAACCCTAGATGTAAGTCGGCATGGACCTGAGCCCTTGAAGGCCTTAGAGAAGGCAAACATAGCATTAGAGGAGCCATTGAAGGCTTAGGAGTTGACGGGAGATCACCGGAGAAGACAGGAGAAAGAGAGGTCGGCGGTTGAAGGGGCTAGGGTTAGGTCGAGTTACTGAGAGAGGAGAGGAGATGAGAGAATACAGAAGCGACGAATTTGGAAAGTGAGATAGGGTTAGGGGGTCGTTTGGAATAAAAAAGGAAGGGGTTAATACGGGCTGTTGATCTCTTAGATCAACGGCCATGATTCAATTGATTCTAGGTCGGGTAGGTGGGTTAGGGTTTGGGTCGGGTAGTTTAATACGAAATTGGGCTGGGGCTGGGTTTGAATTGGGCTAAAATTGAAATACAAATCTGGCTATATTTTAAATAGCCAATCTTCCCTTATATAATTTATAATAAATAACAGATAATTTTTGGAAAATAATTTTGTATACTAAAATAATTTAAAATATATATTTACCATTTTAAAAATATTGAATGTCAATTTTATGCATGTAAATATAATTATACATTAACAGGGCTAATATTGCAATTATATGCAATTTTAGCTTTAAAAATACAAAAATGCAATTATAAAAATGCATAAAAAATATTTTAATCATATTTTGGCATAAATATAGAAATTAAATGACTAAATCACCACAACAATAATCTGAGGGATAATTATTGGGGATTTTATGAGTAAAAGGGAAGGAAATAAATCAATTTAAATCTTTAAAATTATGGAAAAATTATAAAAACCTAGTGCATGCTTATGTATACATATATATATGCTATTTTTAAGGTATTTATATCATTGGGTATCTACAGCTTCCCCTCTTTACCCGGGAAGGATGAAAGAGTTTTCGGGTAAAGAAATGATGGTCAATTTTGATCGGGCGGGATGTTTTGAAGGACAGAGGCTGGACTCCAGTCTTCGAGTGATCTACATATCCTTGGTTTTACAAGCATCAAGCCATGTGTAGTTCTGGATTCATTTGCGGAGTATGCCGATGAAATTACTACAAGAACGGACATGCGATGCGGAAACGACTACGGTGAGCGGTTAAAGCTCGGGACGATTGGAGGGAACTGGAGTAAGATTGCTCCTGCTAGAATAGCAGTTACTTACTGTTTACCTGCAGATAAAGGATTCTACAAATGTGTATTTGCGAAAAATTAAACATGATGCAAATTCCCTTTGGATCTTGAAGGTTGTCTTCAGACGGTAAAAGATGACGTCCTCAGAACATGACGTCCTGGGCCATGAACTGTTTGGTGAGGGATTCGCAGGACATGAAATGATGTTCTCAGGCCATGAATATGGTGCCTTCGAACCATGACGCCTTTGAATAATGATATGCAAGTTTGAGATATCCTCAGGCCATAACATGGTGTCTTCCGGCTATGAGGATAATGCCTTTAGACTATGATGTCTTTGGATAGATTGGTGATATTTCATCCCATTATATGCAATAATATGATGTTGACAAGACAAGACTTAGTCTTGTGAAATGGAGGGCAGAGCTTAGCCCGATTGAAAAACAAATGGGTAGTATTAGAAATAGAGCAATATTTGTGCAAAAAGGGACAATGCTTAGTCCCATGCAGATGGGGAAGCAAGGATTTGCCTCATGCAAATATGGAGGCAGGGATTAGCCTCATGCAAGTGGGGAGGCAAGGATTAGCCTTATGGAGTCAAAAATTAGACTCATGCAAATGGGGAGGTAAAGATTAGCCTCATACAAGTAGGGAGGCAGGGATTAGCCTCATGCAAGTAGGGGGAGGCATGGATTAGCCTCATGGAGTCAAGGATTAGACTCATGCAGGTATAGAGGATTAGCCTCATGTAAATAGGGAGGCAAAGATTAGCCTCGTGGAGTCAAGGATTAGACTCATACAAATGGGGAGGCAAGGATTAGACTCATGCGAATGGAGAGGCAAGGATTAGACTCATGCAAATGGAGAGGCAAGGATTAGCCTCATGCAAGTATGGAGTCAAGGATATGAGCCTGAATAACATCTGCTGAATTACGAAAATAACATACATGAAAGAAACCTGCCTGCAAGGCATATGTACGTATACAGGCAGAATATAGTAGGTGAGCCGGCAAGGCTGCTATAGACAGCTATACATTCAACTGAACGCCGACAAGGCCACATACAGCCCAACTAGACATACTGTCTACAGACCTCTAATAGAAACATAACTGTACAAAGACGGGACTGAGCCACATCATACCCATATACATATATATACACAAATGTATCGTACCAAAATATATATATATATATATATATATATTATATATATATACACACAAACGTATCGTACCAAAATCAAAAGTTGCTCCGGATCAAGTGGAGCACACCAACTCTTGCTGATCAGGGATCCTAAGAAGGGGGACCGTCAGCTTGCCTACTTGCACCTGTGGGCATGAAACGCAGGCCCCGTGAAATAGGGCATTAGTACGAAAAATGTACTGAATATGTAAGGCATGAAAATTAGTACGTAAAAGACATAGATGAAACATGGAATATAGAAACACATCTTTAAATCTGAATAACTTTGTAAATTCTAAAACATTTATAACGTCATGCACATGCGTATAAATGCCATGTCATGCATAGGTATGGGTGTAAATAATATCATCAAGCCACTGAGGGCATCCCATCATATCGTCTCGGTCACTGTAGGCAACATCATCAACATATACCAGTTGATCAGGTGGTGGTGCGTATATAACACCGTAACTTTTTTCCATATCCCATATACATATATTTACATATATACGCGTATATAACGCTATCTGGTCATGGGTCAATGCATATGTATCAATAAGTGAAATTCATGAAAAATATGTAATAATCACAATATTCCTTTCGGATAAACTTTTACAACTGCGTATTATTCTGAGGCCCATGAGCAGAGGATAATAATAATAATTCTCATAGGGAATCAAGAATATAGACACCCCTACTGTTTCTATGAATAGAGTAATTTATGGAAACTGTGTGTTTGCTTGTTTTTTTAGTATAATTTGGACAATGCCAAAAGAAAGAAGGGAGGGCCTTAACTTACCTGTTCTTGAAACTATTTGAACAGAATGAGGCTTCTGCTTCTGTGAACTTGAACGAAATTGACGCTTGGACTCTATAAAATTGGAACGAAATTCTTTCTGCTTGTCTAGATTTTGGGATATTATTCCCTTTTGTCCAAATCAAGGAAGCTAACTACCGATCCTTCATGTTTTCTTAGAATAAATTGAACAAAATCTCCTACTAACCCATCTACTGTTGTACTTGTAATGGAAGGGAAAACGAGACTTTATTTTAAAATCAGAAAGAAACGTTCTTGGTTTCAAGTCTTATTTAAAACTTATGGATAAGACTTTACAAGTCTTATTTAAGATTATCTTTAACTTACACGTTCTTGTCTTTGTGGATAAGACTTTACAAATTTTATTTAAGACTTATCTTTAAGTCATGATTTGGTTACCATTCCTAATAGCTATTTGGCAAAAGTGACCAAAAGTCATCTTTTGCCATTGTGGCTTTATACCACGTGGAAGGGTGGTATAATTTATAATTTTTATCCACTTATTAGTTAACTGGGTAATGTCCTATTACCCGATAATTAATCAATTACCCTCAGAATTTAAAATTACCCCAAATTACTTAAAATTCTGTTTATTTTTAAAATACTTCATATATACTTTTTATATATACTACCATGGTCATATGGTACCTTGCATGATACTAGTTCATAATTATCGGGTATTATTGCTCGACCCATATTTTATTCCAAATTGGCCACTTTAAACGAAACTGATTTTCTTTAATCCGTGTACCCCTTTATTCTTCATAACACTTATTTATCGCTTGTTATAAATAGCGTAAGTACGTTAACGTCAAGATGATCTCATCCCCGAGTCTACGTTGGTTAACTAAAAACGAAATTTTAACGTACGAAAATGCGAGACGTAACATCCTTCCCCCCTTAGAAGCATTCTTCCTCGAATGTTCAACCCCCCGTGATCCATATAACTTTGGCAGGGTCGACTTTGTAACAACATTACTACCAACTCTCCCTGTAGAAGCTTAATAATCTAACGCCACACCGGACCACAATTATCAATAACGACAATGGCCTCACATGACCAATGACAATAACCAATATAAGAATTTATACACGTACCTTATAATTATGACGTCTCAGTCGGACCCTTCTCTGGAGGAGGAAATATGTAGGGATATCTAGACTTCATATTTTCCTCGGCCTCCCAAGTCATTTCTTACATTGTTGTTTCTCCAAAGTACTTTCACGGAGGCTACCTCCTTATTCCGCAGCTTGTGGATTTGTCGGTCTAAAATGGCAACCAAAATTTCCTCATATGACAAGTCCTCTATAATCTGTACATCATCTGTGGGCACCACTCGGGTAGGATTACCTATTTACTTCCGTAACATAGATACGTGAAAAACCGGATGGACAGACTCCAACTCCGAGGGCAATTCTAACTCATAAGCTACTTGGCCCACTCTCCGAATGATCCTATAAGGCCCAATATACCGTGGAATAAGTTTACATTTCTTGCCAAACCTCATCACACCCTTTATAGGTGATACCTTTAAAAATACCCAGTCATCAACCCCGAACTCTAAATCTCATCGCCGCACGTTAGAATATGACTTCTGATGACTTTGAGCTGTCAATAGCTGATCCTGAATAAGCTTTACTTTTTCTATGGCTTGCTGAACCAGGTCGAGCCCATGTAATCTAGATTCTCCAACATCGAACCACCCTATAGGTGACCTACACTTTCGTCCGTAAAGAGCTTCGTATGGAGCCATCTGAATGTTAGAATGGTAACTATTATTATATACGAACTCAATAAGCGGTATATGATCATCCCAGCTACCTTTGAAGTCTATTACACAAGCTCGTAACATATCCTCCAGTGTCTGAATAGTACGCTCAGCCTATTCGTCTGTCTGGGGATGAAATGCTGTATTAATACTTACTTGAGTCCCCAATCCTTTTTGGAAGGACCTCTAGAAGTTAGTTGTAAATTGAGCTCCTCTATCTGAGATAATAGATACAGGGACACCATGTAGTCGTACTATCTCCTTAATATAAAGCCTTGCATAATTCTTTGAGGAATATGTAGTTCTAACGGGCTAAAAATGGGCTGACTTTGTAAGCCTATCAACAATCACCCATATCGAATCGAACTTACGCTGGGTACGAGGTAAGCCTGCAATGAAGTCCATACTGATTACTTCCCATTTCCAGGTCGGAATCTCCATAGCCTACAATAATCCACCGGGTTTTTGATGCTCAATCTTAACCTGCTGATAGTTAGGACACTGAGCAACAAATTCTGCTATATCCTTTTGCATTCTGCCCCACCAATATACTTCCCTGATATCATGGTACATCTTTATTGCTCCTGGATGGATACAATAACGAGAATAGTGAGTTTCTCCCATAACTTGCCGACACAGCTCTACAATATTAGGCACACATAATCGCCCTTGATATTTAAGGACCCCATCTTTTGTAATTTTAGATAGTGTCTTCTCTTTTTGAAAAGTGGTATCCCTATAATGAACTAGCACAGGATGCTCGTACTGGCGTTCCTTTACTTCAGTTACTAAAGAGGATGTTGATGTATCCTGAAGAGTAATTCCAATGTCACCTGAGTCTAGTAACCGAATTCCAAGACTAGTTAGCTGATGAACCTCATGGGCTATTCCCCTCTTTTCTGGTTGTAAATATGACAGGCTACCCATAGATCTACGGTTGAGGGCGTCACCTGCTACGTTCGCCTTCCCTGGATGATATAAAATATCAATGTCATAGTCTTTAAGTAGCTCCAACCATCTCCTTTGTCATAAATTCAATTCCTTTTGCTTCAAGATGTACTAGAGGCTCTTATGATCCGTATAGACATCAACAAGAATGTCATACAAGTAGTTCCTCTATATCTTTAGTGCATGAATAACTGCAGCTAACTCTAAATCGTGGGTCAGGTAGTTCTTCTTGTGCTTTCTTAGTTGTCTAGAAGCATAAGCCACAACTTTACCATGCTGCATCAGCACACAACCCAACCCAATGCCTAAAGCGCCACAATAGATAACGTAACCATCGGTCCCTTCTGGAAACGTTAGAACCGGTGCTAACGTTAATCAGTCCTTTAATGCCTGGTAACTCCGTTCGCAAACATCAGTCCATTGAAACTTTGCTCCCTTCTGAGTCAACTTTGTCAAAGGTGCTGAAAGAGAAGAAAATCCCTCTACAAATCTCATGTAATAACTTGCCAAACCAATAAACTTACGAACCTCCGCCAGTGTTGTGGGCCTAGGCCAAGTCTTTACCGCCTCAATCGTTTGTGTATCCACCCGGATGCCTTCACCCAAAATGATATGCCCAAGGAAAGTTACAGAGTTTAACCAGAATTCACATTTAGAAAATTTTGCATACAACTTCCCTTCTTGTAGAACTCTGAGCACAATATGTAGATGACCAGTATGCTCATCCTCTGAACGAGAATACACCAATATATCATCAATAAATACAATTATGAACAGATCTAAAAAAGTCTTGAACACATGGTTCATCAAATCCATGAATACTGCTGGGGCATTGGTCAGACCGAACGACATAACCCGAAACTCAAAGTGCCCATACCTAGTCCTGAATGTTGTCTTCAGAATATCTTCATCCTTAACCCTTACCTGATGGTACCTGAACCTCAAGTCTATCTTTGAAAAAAACTTTGCACCTTGCCACTGATCAAATAAGTCAGCAATCCTCGGGAGCGGGTGTCGCGCCCCCCTTTTTTCCCTCTGTAGAGAGAGGTGCGGGATTCGACATTCATGGAGTGTAGTAACTCATTTCCTTTTGGAAATTGGGTATTTGAAGAGTCGCCACCTAATGGGTTATGGTGCATTAGGGCACCTAGAGTGTTTAACTCTTGGACTGGTTTGCATTACCTGAGATTAGGGTAAGGACTCGAAATGACCTCGAGGGGAAGGTGTTAGGAACCCCTCTTGGTCCACAACTGTGGGTCCCGACCGAACTTATATTCATGAATTAGTCCATTAACAAATAAATAGTTGAAATAAATAATTACAAGTAAAGCACGTGAGATACTGTATAACTTAAGACAAATGTTTTGAACAAGTTGTATAAAACAAAGTTTGAACATAAGTAATTTTGGGAAAAGGGGGAAGTCCTAGGTTGGTTAGCCTATAGGATCACCCCACACAATGTCCGGTAAATACTCCTCAATGAGGGGCTACACGTGACATTAACGCGTAGTCATCATATCCCATATCTACCCTTCACATCCCCTTAATGGTCATTTAAAGCGAGTGTTGGTCAGCGATTTCTATCGCTCGTTCACCATCAAACACCAGCTCGTCTGGAAAGAGCCCTATCTCCTTAGGTTTTAATTCCCTTCGAAAAAGAGAATCAATCATCTTCGCCTTCAAATAGGGATTGAGAGGCTTTCCCCTACCCAATCTGAATTCTAAGGGTAATCGATGTGAACCATATGGTTTAGAAGCAGCCGCTTTCAGTCGTTCCCAACGTTTAGATTGAGTAAACATCAAAGGGGAGAGAAGACGATAGCCTGCACGAGCTAAGCATTGTAGAACAGACATTGAAATGCTGTATTTACCTACTAACTGACATAAGGCAAGAGTCGATCCTGTTACCCGTCCCTTCTTAATGGTCCTGGAGGGATTTAGGACCTCTACCTATATGTGGTTCTAGACAGACCCCTAAGGTTTTAAAGGTGAAAATACTAAGGCGACAGGCAAGGACAATTAGGACTTTAGAACATAAGATAAAATGGAGCAATTAGATGCTCAGGTTTACCTCCTCAAACAATACACATAAGCAACACGACTCAAGCACAAATAAGGGCCTTTTGTAAAACAGTATCCTAAGGCATGATGTCTAAGTGAATATATAAAAGACAGGCAGTTTATTTTATGAACTCATAAGTAATGACTCTATCAGTTGCCTTCTGATTTTTAAAGCCTGTTAAATTAGAACAATATCAAGTCACAGAAACACTTTTAGAGTTGCGAGATTTGAAAACGCCCTATAGACTTGCCTATACGTGGAATACTGATGACCACATTTTATATAGTGAAATAAGGCATGTTTTTAAAACAGACTCTTTAAATATCTATAGGCATGCTATCTAATGATAAATTGAGGTAGTTTTTGAAAGAACTTGTTTTAGGGAAACTAGGCTATTAATTAAACCAGTTTTGAAGTGAACTAAACGTGGACTGGGTTGATTTATTTAAACTAAACTAGTTTAGATCGACATGCAGAATTTTTGGTGGCGTTCCTTATAGGCATGATATCTAGTCGTTTAATACTGATTTTAGAAACTTTGTAGGCATGATGACAAATGAAAAACACATGTAAACACTTGTTATCACAGAAGGTGGACTGGATTATATCCTATATGCATGGCATCTAATTGTGAAGTTGATTTTAAGACTTACAAACATGATTTCTATTATGGAATCACTTGAAACCTATAGGCATGATTTCTAACATAAGAAAAGGTAAAGTACTATAGGCATGGTTTCTACTTGGTAAGGCAATCATATCAAAATGCAAAGTCCTATAAGCATGGTTTCTACCCGTATTACCCCACAAACATGTAACTACCCACCCTTTTCACTAGTTGCCTCAATATTCGTTTACAAGTTATTACAGACCATATGAATGAATTACATAAGTAGATAAGAAAAAAAGAAGTTATTCTATAGGGAGCCTACAAATAGGCCCAGATTTCCAAAGCCTCCAATAGTTTCAAATGACCAAATTCCATAGACAATGTCATAGTCTAGGTGCATCAAAGTTCCCTAAGGATCTCAAGGATCCGGGGCAGTGCTTACACCTAGACTTGGTAACCAAATTGAATAAGTGCAGTGTGGAAGGGCCAACCTTAGTATGCCAGAGTTTAGAGGGTTCTCAAGAGGATCCCAAGGCAGTACACATACTGGAGGGGGCAGAACCTAGTGACTTAGGAGTAGAGTGAGAGTGTTTGACACAGTTTGAAGAGTTTTAGTGGGAAAACAATATTAAAAGAAGTCTGCTTGAAATAGATTTGTGGAGTAAAAGAGGGAGTCATGCAGTAAAACAACTTTGAAAAGAGAGAATTACATGATTAGACAACAACAAGTCAAACATGGATCCCAAAACCAACTCAACAATACTTAAAGAACATAGAACCAAACAGAAGGATCAAACCTACACACATGGGTGATAGGAATTGGGGATACATGGAGCACATGATGGTAAACACATAACAAACAGAGGTAATTAGAAACAATTGATCAGACATAGAGGGGGTAATATGTTCACATTGATCCTAAGGAGAAGGAGTACATAACATGCTAATAATGTAAACATATCAACTACAGGTTTCACAGCGAAACCATAAGTAAAAGCAGACTAGAAACAGGATGAATTGAAGTAATAAAAGGACCATATTGTTTTTGGAACTTGTATTGAAGTCAGAACATACCAGCAAAGAAGGTAGTGAACACAAAGTAAGGAGCAAGAGAGTAGAATAATTAGCCTTGGCTTGCAGCCAGCTGACTTAGAACAATAGCAAGTAACTAGAGAAAAGAGAGCAAAAGAGAGTTTTTTGTGTGAGAGAGAGTTTTGAATCAAATGTTCGTGTCTGTGTTAATGAGAGAGTGTGTATATATAGTAGTTCAAAAATTAGGTAAAATAAGGCAAGAATCATAGCAACGTAGTAATTATGGAACCAAATACTAATCAGAATCAAATCAATGCAAGTACCCTTTTAATGAAGGGGTAATCAACCAACGGTAATAGGCAGAAATGATTAAGGAAAGAAATCAAGTAGAGAATAAGGTAAAAATAGACAAATAGGGATAAGTACATAGGGATTTAATTAAGGAAACAACTAATGAAGAATCAGTAAAGTACTCGGTTAACAAAATAAGGTAATAAAACAAAATAAAGTTGCAGAATATTGAAATAACCGAAAATCAGCACATAGTAAGTCAGGGAATCAAGGAAAATCACTGACTTAAGGAGAATAACAAGAAAACAAGTTAAAACAAGAAAATCGAAAGTCTGAAGGGATGTTTTCAAATCAAGCCAAGGAACAAGGAGTTCAGAGTCAATTAAAGAGAGAGTTTTAGCATATAAAAAAGGTGAAATATGAATAACCAAACACAACAAGCAAAGAGGCGAGTATTGACCAGTCAAGATGAACATAAACAAACAAAGGTGATATAAGTTAGGCATAAGAAACTCAGTAGAAACACATTCAAAGCGAGATAGTCACAGAAACTCAAACAAGAACAGGCTAGTCACAAAATCAAACGAAGAAACCTTAAAAGAATTAGGGCTTTCAACATAGGAAAGTTGAAGAGGTAGTAAACTTACAGAATTAGTCGAAGTATGCGAGAAAATAGAAGTTTAAACATAAAAATCAGTTTAAATAAAGTTTTAGAAGAAGTTCCGAAAACCCTAATTTTAGAAGAAGACAAAAACACTTGAAATCACATGGTTCTTGTAAAGAGTTCCAAGGATAGTGTAAAACATCAAAGAAACAAACTCAAATCATTATAAAATCGTACAGATCTGGGAGATATAGGCAGAAATTAGGGTTTCAGAAGAAACCCAAATAGAGATGAAAGAACCTGTCTAGAATTCCTAGGATCGTAACAAGTACAACATGATTTTGCCCGAAATCAAACTGAAGTAGCCAAGAATAGACAAATGACAAACCCTAGATGTAAGTCGGCATGGACCTGAGCCCTTGAAGGCCTTAGAGAAGGCAAACATAGCATTAGAGGAGCCATTGAAGGCTTAGGAGTTGACGGGAGATCACCGGAGAAGACAGGAGAAAGAGAGGTCGGCGGTTGAAGGGGCTAGGGTTAGGTCGAGTTACTGAGAGAGGAGAGGAGATGAGAGAATACAGAAGCGACGAATTTGGAAAGTGAGATAGGGTTAGGGGGTCGTTTGGAATAAAAAAGGAAGG
Source organism: Nicotiana tabacum (assembly GCF_000715075.1). NCBI lineage: Eukaryota > Viridiplantae > Streptophyta > Magnoliopsida > Solanales > Solanaceae > Nicotiana > Nicotiana tabacum. Next base: position 43,165,997 of record NC_134080.1, on the reverse strand, counting down.
GGTTAATACGGGCTGTTGATCTCTTAGATCAACGGCCATGATTCAATTGATTCTAGGTCGGGTAGGTGGGTTAGGGTTTGGGTCGGGTAGTTTAATACGAAATTGGGCTGGGGCTGGGTTTGAATTGGGCTAAAATTGAAATACAAATCTGGCTATATTTTAAATAGTCAATCTTCCCTTATATAATTTATAATAAATAACAGATAATTTTTGGAAAATAATTTTGTATACTAAAATAATTTAAAATATATATTTACCATTTTAAAAATATAGAATGTCAATTTTATGCATGTAAATATAATTATACATTAACAGGGCTAATATTGCAATTATATGCAATTTTAGCTTTAAAAATACAAAAATGCAATTATAAAAATGCATAAAAAATATTTTAATCATATTTTGGCATAAATATAGAAATTAAATGACTAAATCACCACAACAATAATCTGAGGGATAATTATTGGGGATTTTATGAGTAAAAGGGAAGGAAATAAATCAATTTAAATCTTTAAAATTATGGAAAAATTATAAAAACCTAGTGCATGCTTATGTATACATATATATATGCTATTTTTAAGGTATTTATATCATTGGGTATCTACACCTTCCCCTCTTTACCCGGGAAGGATGAAAGAGTTTTCGGGTAAAGAAATGATGGTCAATTTTGATCGGGCGGGATGTTTTGAAGGACAGAGGCTGGACTCCAGTCTTCGAGTGATCTACATATCCCTGGTTTTACAAGCATCAAGCCATGTGTAGTTCTGGATTCATTTGCGGAGTATGCCGATGAAATTACTACAAGAACGGACATGCGATGCGGAAACGACTACGGTGAGCGGTTAAAGCTCGGGACGATTGGAGGGAACTGGAGTAAGATTGCTCCTGCTAGAATAGCAGTTACTTACTGTTTACCTGCAGATAAAGGATTCTACAAATGTGTATTTGCGAAAAATTAAACATGATGCAAATTCCCTTTGGACCTTGAAGGTTGTCTTCAGACGGTAAAAGATGACGTCCTCAGAACATGACGTCCTGGGCCATGAACTGTTTGGTGAGGGATTCGCAGGACATGAAATGATGTTCTCAGGCCATGAATATGGTGCCTTCGAACCATGACGCCTTTGAATAATGATATGCAAGTTTGAGATATCCTCAGGCCATAACATGGTGTCTTCCGGCTATGAGGATAATGCCTTTAGACTATGATGTCTTTGGATAGATTGGTGATATTTCATCCCATTATATGCAATAATATGATGTTGACAAGACAAGACTTAGTCTTGTGAAATGGAGGGCAGAGCTTAGCCCGATTGAAAAACAAATGGGTAGTATTAGAAATAGAGCAATATTTGTGCAAAAAGGGACAATGCTTAGTCCCATGCAGATGGGGAAGCAAGGATTAGCCTCATGCAAATATGGAGGCAGGGATTAGCCTCATGCAAGTGGGGAGGCAAGGATTAGCCTTATGGAGTCAAAAATTAGACTCATGCAAATGGGGAGGTAAAGATTAGCCTCATACAAGTAGGGAGGCAGGGATTAGCCTCATGCAAATAGGGAGGCAGGGATTAGCCTCATGCAAGTAGGGGGAGGCATGGATTAGCCTCATGGAGTCAAGAATTAGACTCATGCAGGTATGGAGGATTAGCCTCATGTAAATAGGGAGGCAAAGATTAGCCTCGTGGAGTCAAGGATTAGACTCATACAAATGGGGAGGCAAGGATTAGACTCATGCGAATGGAGAGGCAAGGATTAGACTCATGCAAATGGAGAGGCAAGGATTAGCCTCATGCAAGTATGGAGTCAAGGATTAGACTCATGCAAATGGGGAGGCAAGGATTAGCCTCATGCAAATATGGAGTCAAGGATTAGACTCATGTAAGTATGGAGACAAGGATTAGCCTCATGCAAGTATAGAGTCAAGGACTAGACCCATACAAGTATGGAGGCAAGAATTAGCCTCATGCAGAGAACAAGTAGCAAATAAGAGCAGTGTATGTCTTAGCTGGAGATGTATTCGATGTCTGAGGGCCTGATTGGTAGCGAATTATCTTTGTGTATACATGTTTTGTGAATGCTACCATTACGTCAAATGTGCCTGCGTTCAAAGAAAAATTGTAAGTTTTGTGAGGGGAGGTTGTTTCTTGCTCCTTTCGGCTAGCTTTGCTTTGCTCTGTTTTGAAAGCCTTTCGAGTTCCCTTGGGAGACTCCTGACTGTTATGGAAAGAGAGTTTTCGAAAATATGCAATTATTGATAAAAATAGAGTTATTTTAGAGACGTATTGATATATCGAGTAATTTTGATAGACCAGTGACTGTAACACGTCTCGAAGGCATTGCAGCTCTCTCATATTGGCCCCAATCTGGTAGATAATCTTTGACCATTTGTGGATAATGGATCTTTCTCAAAATTTTGCCCCAGTTTCTTAACTGACTTTCCTGCATGCGGTGGCGTTGGCTGGACTTGCTCCAGAATTTTGAGGGCCCTCCTCAAAATTTTGCCCCAGTTTCTGATCTTGGGGGGAAATGAAAATTTTATTATGATATGACCAAACTCATAAGGCTGCCTACGTATCCCCTCTTAAAAGGGAATCAGGTCAAGCGTAGTTCAATTATATCAAGTGAGGAAATGTAAAACCTCTAAGCATAGTATCTCTTGACTGCGTCTGCATTGATTGGTTTTGGCCAGATTTCTCCATCCATTTCTGCAAGTATGAGTGCTCCTCCTATTATCTGTGAACCATGTACGGACCTTGCTAGTTGGGAGAGAATTTTCCTTTGGCTTCATCTTGATGCGGTAAAATTTTCTTCAATACCAGCTGCCCTAGTGCGAACTGTCTTGGTTTGACTCTTTTGTTGAAAGCTCTGGACATTTTGTTCTGATAAAGTTGGCCATGACACACTGCGTTCATTCTCTTTCCATCGATAAGGGCCAATTGTTCATAGTGACTCCTTATCCACTCTACATCGCTGAGTTCAGCTTCCTGTATGACTCTTAAAGAAGGAATCTCCACCTCGGCTGGGATGACAGCCTCGGTACCATAAACCAACATAAAGGGAGCTTGCCCCGGTTGATGTGCAAACCATGTTGCGGTATCCCAACAAAGCGAAGGGTAACTTCTCATGCCACTGTTTGTAGTTCTCTACCATTTTTCTTAGTATCTTTTTAACATTTTTGTTGGCGGTTTCTACGGCTCTATTCATCTGAGGTCTGTAGGCTGTGGAATTCTTGTGCTTGATTTTGAAAGTTTTACACATAGCTTTCATCAAATCACTATTGAGATTGGCGGCATTATCAGTGACAATGGATTCGGGAATACCGAATCGTCAAATAATTTGATCCTTGACAAAGTCTGCGACGACTTTCTTGGTCACAACTTTCTAAGATGCAACCTCTACCCATTTTATGAAGTAATCAATGGCTATCAGGATAAAACTGTGTTCGTTTAAAGCAGTGGGCTCGATTGGACCAATGACATCCATTCCTAGGAAGCGAATGGCCAAGGTGAGCTTGTTGCATTGAGCTCATTTGGCGGCACTTTTATCATGTCGGCATGCACTTGACATTGAAAGCATTTGCGGACATACTGAATGCAATCCGTCTCCATGGTTATCCAGAAGTAACCGGCCCTGAGTATCTTCTTAGCCAAGACGAAACGATTCATGTGTGGACCACAGTTCCTAGCATGCACATCCTCAAGTAGCTTAGAAGCTTCCTTTGCGTCAACACATCTTAGTAAACCCAAATCAGGGGTTCTTCTATGCAAGTTCCCTCCGCTGTGAAAGAAGTGATTTGACAATCTCCGGAGCATGCGTTTCTGAGTATGATTTGCATGCTATGAGTATTCTCCTTTTGATAAGTATTTTTTGATGTCATGGAACCAAGGCTTTCCATCTTCTTCTTCCTCGACATGGGTACAATATGCCGGTTGATTATGGATTCTCACCAGAATGGGATCAATGTAGTTCTTATCTAGATGTTGTATCATGGATGACAAAGTGGCCAATGCGTCGGCAAACTCATTCTGAATTCTGGGCACATGACAAAATTCTATCTTTTTAAACCTCTTTCTCAATTCCTGCACATGGTGTAGATATGACAATATCTTGGAATTCTTGGTGGCCCACTCTCCTTGTACCTGGTGCCCAAGCAAATCTGAATCACCGATTACCAACAACTCCTGAATGTTCATGTTGACTGTCATGTTGAGCCCTAGTATGAAGGATTCATATTCTGCCATGTTGTTGGTGCAAGAAAATCTGAGTTTAGTAGATATCAGATAGTGTTGACCCATTTTCGATACCAAAACTGCTCCAATGCCCACTCTTTTGAAATTTGCGACTCCGTCAAAGAACATCCTCCAACTGTCATATGCTTCGGTAATGTACTCCTACGAATGATAATTCTACATAAAGAAAATACATTTTCAAGGGTTCGTATTCTCCTCCCACCGGATTTTTAGCAAGGAGATCTGCCAATGCTTGTCCCTTGGCCACTTTTTAAGTTACATAGACGATAGCAAACTCACTTAGTAGTATCTGCCATTTAGCCAACTTCCTGGTAGGCATGGGTTTCTGGAATATATACTTCAAAGGGTCAATTCTGGATATGAGGTAGGTAGAGTAGGCACAGAAGTAATGCTTCAATTTCTGGGCTGTCCAGGTCAAACCACAGCAAGTGCGTCCAAGCAGAGAATATTGTGCTTCATAAGGTGTGAACTTCTTACTCAAGTAATATATGGCCTGCCCTTTTCTTTCTGTCTCGTCATGTTGTCCCAGAACACATCCGAAGACTCTATCTAATACAGATAGATAGAGTAGCAAAGGTCGTCCTGGTTCTGGCGGGACTAGAACTGGTGGTATAGATAGGTATTCCTTGATCTTGTCAAAAGCCTTCTGACAATTCTCTGTCCAACTCGTTTCGGCATCTTTCCTCAGCATCTTGAAGATGGGTTCACCTATGACTGTGGACTGTGCTATGAATCGACTGATGTAGTTGATACATCCTAAGAAGCTCATCACATCCTTTTTGCTCTTAGGTGGTGGTAACTCTTGAATAGCCTTGACTTTAGATGGATCCAGTTTGATGCCTCGACGACTGATAATGAATCCCAATAACTTTCCTATGGGAACCCCGAATGCACACTTTGCGGGGTTCAATTTCAAGTTGTACCTCCTTAGCCTGTCGAAGAACTTCCTCAAGTCTGCTATGTGATCGACGACCCTCTTGGATTTGATAATGACGTCGTCCAAATATAGCTCTATTTACTTGTGTATCATATCATGGAAGATGGTTGTCATGACTCTCATGTAAGTGGCCCCAATATTCTTTAAACCAAATGACATCATCTTGTAACAATATACACCCCATGGTGTAATAAAAGCTGCCTTCTCTACATCTTCTTCATCCATCTAAATCTAGTGAGAACCCGCGAGGCAATCTTCAAAAGATTGGAGTTCATGCTTGGCGTAATTATCAGTCAGGATATGTATATTTGGCAGTGGGAAGTCTTCCTTGGTGCATGCTCTATTTAAATTCCGATAGTCAACACATACTCGGACATTCCCATCCTTCTTCAGAACTGGCACGATGTTAGCTAACCAGGTTGGGTACTTAACCACCTGAGAACTCTGGCTTTGATCTACTTGGTAACTTCCTCCTTGATTTTCAGGCTCATGTCTGGTTTTACCTTTCTGAGTTTCTGTTTTACTAGCGGACACATGTGATTAGTAGGCAACTTGTGAGCCACTATGGAAGTGCTCAAACCGGTCATGTCATCATATGACCATGCGAAAATGTCCACATATTCCTTTAGGAAATGAATGTACTCTTCCTTCTCTATTGGTGACAAGTGAATGCTGATGCGAGTTTCCTTGACGGTCTCGGCATCTCCCAAATTTACTGCTTCTGTTTCATCTAGGTTGGACTTAGGCTTGTTCTCAAAAATTTTAACCTCCCTGACAATTTCCTCGGGTACCTCATCTTCTTCCTCTGAGTCACTATTCTCATGTTGTGTTGCCTCATTACATGTCACAGTCACTGGTTCATCGAGAAAAGTAATAATATCACTATGGAAAGGGAAAAGTATAGAAATAGTAATGAATAATGATAAAGAACAAATGAATTTGATTAAAACTAAGAAAATTGTTAAGACAAAGTTTGGCTAGATGAATCGAGCATTCATTTTGAAACAACTAAAACAAAATTACGGCAAATCTTTAAATGCCTAGAATGGCTTATAGAAGTAAATTCTGCCAAGCTACCTAGGGACTCGGCAGGCTCGGGATTGTGTGGCGGTCCAATTTCTGAGAACAGATCCCTTCGCCGCAATCTGAATAGTGAGGCCTTCTTCCTCCTCTTCCTCAATTATGGCACCGCAGTCCATGTCCTCATCTTTCAAGAACAAATTCTTCAACCCAGCTAGTGTTTCTTCCTCTATAGTCCCCCATATCATATCAGCTTGGTGAAAGGCTTGTTCCAAATGTGGCACTGGCTGCTCAAGAGGGTAATATAGTCCACACCATGGAGACGACCAATCATTGTACTCTTGCCATGTATACTGGTATTCGAGACCAAAGGTGGTGCCATGATTTTTCAGCTATATTGGTTTGGTGATGCCTTGGAGGTTCTTTCCCAACCCTTTGCCGGGTTCATATCTAGACCATGCTAGTATGCTTTCTATTTTGTTACTCCACCACTTATCTTTCTCTACGGCATTGACCCGTTCAATGTGATGATAGGTTTCTCCTCCTAGCCTTCTTCTATATCCAATGATTGGGATGGTTTGACTAGTGTAGATAGGTTACTCCCATCTCTGTGGATGATCACCTCCTAATGATTCCATTCGAATTTCACGGCTTGATGTAGTGTGGAAGGCACGACTCCAGCAGCATGGATCCATGGTCGGCCCAACAGAAGATTATATGAGGCTGGTATGTCGGGTATTTAAAATTCAACGTCGAACCAAGTTGGCCTCATCTGCAAGCAAAGGTTGATTTCCCTGATCATAGCCCTCTGAGACCCATCGAAAGACTTCACATTCATGTTTCCTACCTGTATCTCGTGGAAACCTTTGTCTAACCTATTCAGAGTGTCCAATGGACAAATATTTAGGCTCGAACCTCCATCAACCAGGACCCTAGCAATGAACTTGTCTTCAAATTACACTGAGATATGCAATGCTCGATTGTGATTCAAACCCTCGGGCGGTAGCTCATCTTCATGGAAGATAATCTTATGGCTTTCCAGCACTTGCCCAACCATGTTGGCCATTTCTCCACCAGTGATGTTTTGGGTACATAAGCCTCGCTCAGTATTTTCATCAAAGCGTTCTTGTATGCCTCTAAATTCTGTAATAGTGACAGGATAGATACCTGCACAGGGACTTTGTTCAGATGGTCAACAACAAAGTATTCTTTCGCCTGTACTTTCCTCCACAGGTCATCTGACCCAGTCTCAATAATAGGCTATCTATTAGTGTCCTCCTTACTTGAACCTCTGAGGTATTCAGGTGTATAGACTCTTCTGGTTCTAGTCATTTCTTGTGCGGTATCAGATTCCTCTATCTTAATCTTCCTTTTTTGCCGAGCCTCGGCAACATAATCCTAGGGTATTGCTTTTAAGTTGAATGGGGGTGTAGTTGATACTGTCACAGTAAACGGTGTGACCATTTCTACTTCAAATGGAGCAGAGGTGGCTGGGGGCGGAGCCACTTCCACCTCTAATGGAACTGATATAGTTACCTCAAAATCAATTGGTGCCTGAGTCTGAACAACAATAGGAGTAAGTGTCACTGCAACCTTAATGTCAGTGCCATCTCGAATAAGCCCGATTGACCTCTCAGGGTCCCATTCTTCATTTGTCTCTATCACATGTACACCATCACCTCTGTGATCAGGGAAGGGATTGTTGCGAACATAGGGTGCAACTTCCTTTGCTTGTATAACTGTGTTGTTAATTAGCGTCTGGATCTTATCCTTCAATGTTTGGCACTCTGCAGTGGTGTGCCCTTTCATACCAGAATGGTACGTACAAGTTTTGTTCGGATTGATCCATTGGGATGGATTTTCTAATGCCACGGCGGGAACAGGAGTAACGTAACCTGCGACTTTTAACCTTTTATACAGTTGGTCGATTGGCTCAACAATGGCGGTGTATTGTCTGGGTGGCTTGCAATTGAAGTTGGGTCTTGGTCTTGAATAGTTTTGGTGAGCTGGTGGTGATTGGAAGTGGGATGGTTGGCAATTATAGGTGTGATAGACAATGGTTAGTTGGGAATATCTAGGGGATGAAGGCTGATATGTGGGTGGTGATGCTTGGTATGTGGGTGGAGGTGCTTGGTATATGAGTGGAGGTGTTTGATATGTGGGTGGAGGTGTTTGATATGTGGGTGGAGGTGTCTGATATGTGGGTGGGGGTGTTTTATAGGTAAGTGGAAATTTTGGGCCCTGGGCCACCATTATTGCCCCAACATCTCTCTTCTTCGATATGCCACCTGATTATAGTGCCTCATTTGTGGCTTGCAATGCCTCAAAGTTCTTACCATCCTGCTCTTGATTCTTTCTTCGATTATTTCTCCGAGTTTGATGATGTCAGAGAACTTGTGATTTTTGATAACCATCAACCTCTCATAATATTGTGGATCTTGTGCCCTGACGAAGAATTTATTTATCTGTTCTTTGTCCAAAGAGGGCCTGACCTTGGCCACTTCCGACCTCCAACGAGTAGCATACTCACAGAAGGTCTCAGTAGGTTTATTCTTAAGATCCTGAATATAGAAAACATCTGGTGCATTTCTGTGTTGAACTTGAACCGGTCCATGAAATTCGATGCCATGCTTACTGAATTTGACCATTTCTTGGGATTTTGGCTGATATACCAAGACAAATCATCCCCAGTAAGGCTCCTTATTAATAGATTTATTCGGATCTTTTCATCTTTCTCAACCCCAACAAGCTTGTCACAATAGGTCCTTAGATGAACCCTGGGATCACATGTACCATCAAACATTTCGAACTTGGGAGGTTTGTACCCCTCTGTTAGTTCGACATCTGGCTGTATGCATAGATCTTCATAGTTCAAACCTTATATCCCTTTGTTACCTTCAACACCTTGAACTCGGCTTGTTAACTTCTTGAGTTCTTCAGCCATGTTTTTAATGAGCATGTCCTTCTCGAAGGATTCCGGTGTATAAGAGATTGGTTGGGTAGAATGAGGTATAGTTTCCACATATATAGGGTTGTTTTGGTGGGTGCCAGGAACTTGGGTATAATGATGGTCATTGGTGGAGTTTTGGGGATCGGGAATGAGTGGCGGTGTTTTGGGGAGTGTGTTAAGTGGTGGTTGGTGGGTACTGAATTGGTTGATGATGATGTTGCAGTGGTGTTGGTATTGGCAATGGATTGATATTTTGGGGTGGAGTTGCGTATTGATTTGGTGCGGTGGGATTTTGTGGTTGTTGGTTTTGTGTGTTCTGAGGAGGTGTCGGGTTCTTTGTGTTTTGTTGGAGGATATCAGTGATATTGAGGGTGAGTGACAAGTTTTCCAAGTTGCGAACCTGCTCAAGTTCTCCTTGCAATTCCAGTATCTTTTATTCTAATCTCAAGACCAGATCATTTGGGGCCGGAGTACTACGGCCATCTGAAGTCTCTGTGTTCTCAATATTTTCCTTTTGGATTCCACTTAAGTCATCCATATTTGACTTTCCTCTACCTTTTGTGTTGCTTGGAGGAGGAGCAGGTGGAGGGCCTCTAGATCTGGTATGATATGTCGACGAGGCTAGTATGAGTGAACCAACCTAAGGGGATGAGAATAATCAAAAATAAAGAAAACAAAAAGGTAACAAGTCAGTGAGGATTCTGAAATGTTTGCAGTATTAACACATACTGCGGAAATATAAATTTGTATCCTATTTTGGGAACCTCATTGTGCCCGAGGTAGGCCTAGCAATAAATAAACTTGGAGAACTTTTAATGCCAATAAATGCTTCATTTTATAATATAAAAATAGACGAATCCCGAAACGACACTAAGATAATAATAAACTAAGTCACTATTGATACTTGGCTTATTATATTTTAGGAAAAGCAAGTAAATCTAGCCTATTTGGTCCCAGAAGGACCTTCCCCGGATTTGATCTTCCGGACTCCATCATATAGATTCCCCAGCTCGCGCAGCCCCAATAGCAAGTAGGCTTTGGCCAAATGTCCTCCTTCAGCTCCTTCAACGTTCTGACAATTTTCAATTCTCTTTATGACTTTGCCTTCCAGCTCCACTATTCCTCGCTCCAGATATTCCAGTTTCCTTTTGGAAGTGATTTCCATCTCTTTTCACTCCTCGATCAACCTCACATTCTTCTCATGTATTTCCCGGTGCTCATTCTTAGAGTGGTAGACCCTCTTGCGCAGCCTGTTGTATTTGACTTGAGCTTCAACTTCCTCATCTATGATTCTGTTCCTTCGACCGGTCCCTGGTGTCACCATTCCTTTCAGATTGTCTTCCAACCATGCCGAATAGAGAGGCTCGCACCCTGCATGATACCTGTCTAGCTCAACGGTGCTTTTCTCCACAATGATTTTGCAGTGACACATGTGCTGATCTTGGCACTTCTAAGGGACGTCGTCATCTTGAAAGTCTGCCCTGAAATGACTCATCTTGACAACCCTTGGTACAACCTGTTTTCTACCTGTTTGCCTCATAACTCGCATAGGGACATATGGGTATATCCCTCTCAACCCGATCAGTACCAAGTGCGGAGCATCCCTAGACCTGATAATAAACTCGTCTGTTGGGAACCATTCAAACATCCACGGCACCTGTTGTAAGCACGTGATTTTTGCCCAATATGAGAATTACTCCCAAAAAATCCAAAAATAAAATAATTTTTCTTTGGTGTGCAATTTTGTGATATTTTGTGATATTTTGAATAATTATTTGTATTTGTCTGTGCGTGTTTATTTGCTAAATTAATAAAAAATACAAAAATATGTCACATTTTGCATGTAGGATTTAATTCTAAAATTGTTAGTAATTAAATTTGTTTTACAAAAATTAAAAATTACAAAAATAGGCATCGTTTACATTTTTAGCATTTAATGTCCAAATATACAATTTTATGCTTAATTATTAATTAATTGTGCGTTAATTGTTATTGGGAGTTAATTTGCGCTTTTATAACTTATTAATTCTTAATAATAGTTTAAGTATTTTTATAAATTAGTTTTAGAAGAAATAAAAGAAGAAAAGAGAGCGAAAATATAAAGAAAGTCGGAATTGGGCCTCTTCTTCGATTTCAAGCCACAGGCCCAAAAAAATGGCCCAATCTTCCCTATGACCCAGTCCATTTCGAACTGGGTCGACCCAGTCCAAAGACCCAAACCCCTTTTGTCTTACATTTTACAAAACAAAACAAAAACTAAAAGAAGAAAACCCTAAAATCTAAACCATCCGCCCCCCTCTCCTATCTTCTTCTTCTTCCTCCAAAGCTCCAACCAAGCATCCATGGCTGCCCTTTACCTTCTTCTTCGACACACCCTCATCGTCCAAACAGCTGCTGCCCAAGCACTTCATCTTCTTCGTCCACCATTGTTGCTCTAGTTCGTCGTCGTTTGGTCGAGCTTCATCTTCTCCGGCGCAACAGTCCGTCGTCGCCACCAGTTGCTTCTGCTTGTGCGTCGACCAGCCCGTTGTTTGTTCCGAGCCCCGTCGCTGCTGCTTCTATCTCAACCGAACAACCAAACGAACACAGCCATGGACGAGCTTCGACGTCGACCATGTCGTCGTCCATGGCTGTCCGCGCCGTGCTGATGCTCGCTGCTTCGGATTGTTGCTGTTTCACGTCGTCTCCCTCGCTGTGTTGCTGCTCACGTTTCTGCCATGGCCACGATGTTGTGGCTGCTTCATCTTCTCCGAACAAACAACCAAACGTTGCTTCTGTTTCGCGTAAATTATTGCTACTATTTCGACGTTACTCAATAAAGTCGAGTTCAAGCTTTTGTTCGAGCTTTGGTTGATATTTGTCAAAACAGTCCATACATGGTTCGAGTTCGTCGTTGTTCATCTCCATTTAGTTGTTCTAAATTTTATTTTTTGTTCATATTTTTGTTTGATATTTTCCGGATCCAAAATCGTTAAATGATTTAATCCTTGTTTTGTTCGTTGTTCATCATTGAAATAATTTTCTAGTGTGTTCATGTTGTTTGTTAAATTAATTTTCAGATTTCAAAATAGAAGTTTAATTAGTTGTTTTCATATTCATGTCATGTTTGTATTATTGTTTAAGTGAATATTTGTTAGTTTGATGTTTGTTAGATACAAATTGAAATTTAATTAAATATTTCTTCAATTTGTTTCATGTGTTTATGTATTGTTAGAAATTATTAATATTGTTAAGTTCAAGTTTAAGTTCATAATTGTTTCTTCGTCGATCTTGTTATTTGTTTAAAGAATTTAGTTGTGTTAGAGAAATATGTTGGTTTAATCGTTTAAATCCATCATGTTTGTTGTTTAAAATAGATTTAATTCATGTTCATACTTTGTTTGATTGTTCTTGAATCCGAAATTTGTATAGCTTGATTTCTTGTTTACCATTTGTGATTATTTTTTGAATTTGTCTCATAAAATTTAATATAGGAATTGTTGGTTGTAATATTGTTAGAATTGATTTTAAGTTCAATATGATTGAAGTTAGAAATCTAAATATACTTGTTTGTTGTAATTGTTGAATCCGAAAATAGGATTGTTTGTTGCTAAAATATTGTTCAATCAAATTTTAGTTTGTTCTTTGTTGTTCAATTTGTGTTCATGTGATTTGTTGTTGAAATGTTGTTGAAATGTTGTTAAAATCCTGTTCATGTGATATTGTTGTTATGATGTTCATCCGTGTTCATATTGTTGTTTGAACATTGTTAGAAATTGATCATATTGTCTATATTTTGGTTAAGTTTGATTAATTGATGTGTTATAGCTGATGGGTAGTTTGGTAATTTATAGTACTTTCGGGGGTAAAATAGTAATTTGCAATAGGGTCAGAGGGGTAGTTTAGGAATTGTACATTTTGTAATTGTTTATATGAAGCATGGGAGACAAAATAAAATGGGGTGGGTTGTGATATGGTTATTTAATGTAAAGGGGGGACAAGATTTAATTTAAAGGGGGAATCTTGCATTATTTTATGTTAGGCATGAGGGACAAAATGAAATGGGGTGGTGTGATATGTTTATTTAATGTAATGGGGATGAGTGGGAAGATAATGGGTTGGGTAGAGAAAAAGTATGGATTTTAATTAATTGAAAGGTTTATGGGATGGGTTATAAGAAGAAGTCTTGAAATCAAGAGGGGACAATACAGAGAGATAGAGAAAAATACAGACAGACAGACGAAAAAAAATACAGATAGAGAGGAAAAAATCTGACAGAAAGAGAATAAGAGAGAGAGAAAAAAAAGGTTGAACATTTAAGAGAGAGAAAATTCCGAAAAAAAAATATTTAAACTTTGTTTAGTTTAAAAAAAATATTCTGCTTTCTTTCATTGTTTGAAATTAGCATTAATAATTGTTGTGTCATCATAGCTTGAAGCTTTTATTTTTGGGATTAATACTCCACCGGTTTGCAAACTCTGTTCCGGGGTTGTTACTGTTGCTGGATTGTTGCTGCTGTGCTGTATTGTTATTACTGCTGCTGATTCTCATCTTTCATTTTCTTTTGCTTCCAAATCAGGTACACAACTGACACGCTGGTTATTGTAATCTGAAATATGAAGTATGAATACGAAAATGAAGAGTTGAAATTCTGAATTATATTTAATTATATTCTGAATTTTATTTGTATGTATAAATTATTTAGCTTGCAAAAAATCAGAATCATGTAGATATTTAATACATATAGTGAAACATCGGATGATAGCTTAACGGACGAACTACCTATATATTGCCTAAAAATAAATAAATGGTGTAGTAACTTCGTCTAGTTAATTCGCTATTGTTGGATGATTATCATGTCTCAAAAAACACGTTAGTTTATCAAAATAGACCATTTTGGAACTTGGAAGAATGTTGTTTAATTAAATATTATTGGTCAATTTCAGCCTGTAAATAAATTAAGACATTTTTTTTTTATTTTGTAGAGACAAATTTAATAGAGAATAATGTAGGCATTTTAGGATTGTCTTTTAAAAAATAAATGAGACGAGCCTCGCCGAATAAAAATACAAAATTGTGGGGCCCTCAATAAATATTTAATTGAGTATTTAGAATTCGGGATGGACTGTTTAGTGAATTCCACAGTCTTACCCATAAATAATAATACGCTAATCGCTTTAGGCACGATTTAATAATAATACATTCTTAAACACGGGTGCGCATTTATGCGACCCAAATCCAAATCCTAAAACATTGAATAAAAATACGTTCTGGATCGCGGGTGCATTTTATGTGACGCAATCCAAAGACATGTTTTTAAACGATGTTCATATTCTTGTAAAAATAATAATAACAATTATGAAAGCGGTAAAAAGATAAAATTTGCACATAAGTTCATATTTGTATAAAATCAGATAATCAAGCCGAATATAACAGTTGAGCGACCGTGCTAGAACCACGGAACTCGGGAATGCCTAACACCTTCTCCCGGGTTAACAGAATTCCTTATCCGGATTTCTGGTGCGCAAACTGTTAAACAGAGTCATTCTTTTCCTCGATTCGGGATTAAAATTGGTGACTTGGGACACCCTAAATCTCCCAAGTGGCGACTCTGAAATAAATAAATAAATCCCGTTTCGATTGTCCTTTAATTGGAAAAAACTCCCTTGTACCCCCTCGGGTATGTAAAAAGGAGGTGTGACAGCTCTGGCGACTCTGCTGGGGAACAACTTAAACCCAGAACCACTGGTTCAGGGTTAGAAATTCGAGCTTAGATAAATTGTTATATTTGGCTTTATCTGATTTTTACATGTTTGAGCCTAATGTGCTAAATGCTGCTTTTACCGCTTTGATATTATTTGACTGTATATATAAACTGTGCCGACACCCTTCTCTCTTCACCTCCAGGGATGTGCTTACTGGTTGAGACTCCCTATTCTGTTAGTGTCATACCCTGAAATAAGAAAGAGGTCGGACAAGTTACGAAGCCGGATGGCCTTTTGGTTCCCGGTAAGTTGCCCCCTCCTCGACTCGAGTTGTCCGCTCGGGTACATAGTCTAGTACACTGACCCAGGTTTTGAATATAGAATAACGTGACTTCATGCCGGATCCCTAGTAGGAACGCTTATTTGCATCACGTTGCATTTGACTTAGGGGACTCAACACAGGGGTTGGGTCCGTCTAGGACTAGCAACCTGAAATGAAAAGACCATTCTGATGCATCCTACTTGCTCTGTACATATATTTGTTTCGAACTTGCATGTTGACCGGTTTTTGAATCTCGGGAGTGTTAGAAAATTGAAAAAAAAAAGAAGAGAAATATCAGTTAGGGAGTTAATTGATTATCTTAGAAATAAAAAAAAATCAATGACCAATTACTGGCGAAACTCTGCCGGAATTTTGAAAAAAAGGAAAATGTTTTATTTTGTTTTACTAAAAAAAAATCAAAGAAAATAGAAAAAGAGCCTTTTATTTTTGGAAAGTTGGTTGTTGATAAAGAAAAGGATAAGAAAAGTTTTTGTTCTAGTTTGAAAAACAAAAGTTGTTTCATTATTTGTTGAAAAAGGAAAGGAAAAAAAAAAGGAGTCTTTTATTTTAGCTTGGAAAAATAGGCTATTCTATTTGTTGAAAAGAAAAAAAAAGAGTCTTGTTTCTAAAATAGTCGATCGAGGGCATTTCACTCCTAGCCCACAAGTCCGTATTGGTATCAGATCTATTCCCATGTTCCGATCTTTCCATTTTTTTGACCCATTTCTAAATAGTTTTATTCGCTTATGAAATGCCAAAAATAAAAATGGAAAAGAGTCATGTTTTAAAATAGTTCGGTTAATTTACCCGAACTACGCGGGTTTGATTCTCACCGGATGTGAGATACGTAGGCAACCCTCATCGGGTCCAACCCCCCTTTTTTGCTAAAATAGTCAAAAACCAATAAATAAATAAAAAACGTGTCAAAATTTTTTTATTTTGTCATAAATAAGTCTAGTGGTGTCCAACCTCCCCTTTTGCTAAAAATAGCCAATAAAAAACATGTCAAATTTTAATTTTGTTATAAAGAAGTCGGGTGACGCTGTTTTATCAAGACACAGCCGAATGTTC
This sequence comes from Nicotiana tabacum, assembly GCF_000715075.1. Lineage (NCBI taxonomy): Eukaryota > Viridiplantae > Streptophyta > Magnoliopsida > Solanales > Solanaceae > Nicotiana > Nicotiana tabacum. Next base: position 43,149,763 of record NC_134080.1, on the reverse strand, counting down.
CCGAAAGGGACGCCGGAAGGCTGACTTTGCATAAACAGCCACCTTTTGGGTCATGTTTAGGATTTTTGGTCTAGTTGACCCACACAGCCTTAAAAATCTTCGTCCCCGAGGTGCTGAAGGGCCGTGTTTACAACACCCGATTTTTATTGTAATTTGAAAAAAAAACAACAAAGAGTCAGCGGTTAGGTGAATACCATTTGAATTTTTGGTCAAAATAAAGCCGAGCCAGCTTCGGCCGCGTCTTAAAACCGTTCTTGCCGAAATAGCCTTAGAGTATCTTTCAATCGTCAAAAGGTTATTTTCGTAAAAGAACAGACAAGTTTGTAAAATGTCAAAATAATCCTCCCCGGCCTCAAAATTCATGTGAGATTTGGAAGGGGGCACATTTGCAAAAATAGCCGTTTGGTTGCATTTGTCAAACGGGGAAAGGAAGCTGGCCTTTTTGTTTTGAGGTTATAAATCTTTTGGCTAGAATATATGGGTTGTTTGATTTTTGAGTTTGTTGGTCATCTTTCAACCTTTGAAACCCAGTTTATTTTATTATGAAAATTGATAAAAAAAAATGTGTCTCATTGTTGTTACCTTTCATTTGGTCCGAACTACGCAAGGTCTGATTCATGCGGGGTCATGATACGTAGGCAATCTCCATAAGACCGACCAGCACTGAAAAAGAAAAAAAAGGGAAGAAAGAAAAATAAAGGAAAGCGCAAGTACATCGCATCTCTGATAGAACGGTTTAACTGCTTAGGTGCATTGCATCTCTAATATATGATTATCTGTCAAATGCCCTGACACTAACGTGATGGCTTCCCTTTGCTGTGTTCATATATAGAAAAGTGGTTGGTTGTGGTAACTCCTCCCTGCAAAGCAAATGACACAGAACCTCAGAACAGGGTGGGTCGGTGCTGATGACCGACAACAATTGGTCGAACAGAACAACGAGTTGGTAGAAGAAGTGAAAATGCTGAGACAACATGTGGCAGACATGTATCAGGCATGGATAACTGGGAAAGCACCACCCCCACCACTGCCAAGCTTTTCAAACTCTGGCATTACCCATCCCCCATACTCTCCATCCCAGCCCACTTATGACAGTTTTCCTAGCTACCCGAGTAGCTCCATCACTCGTCCATGCTACTCCCCTCTACTTCTCTCCACGAGATTCCCAAAGACGGGCTTCACTTTCCAAATACCCAGCTCCACAGAAGGCCTATCCACCCTCACAAGCCTACCGGAAGCCCCCTGGATCAGGTTTCCGGCCCAATCAAGCATTTAGGAACGAAAGGTTGCTGAAACGAGGAAAGGCTCTCACCCCTATCGGAGTATCTTATGCAAGTCTGTTTGAAAGGCTAAAGCATGCTGGCTCTATTGAGCCACTCCCCGCATGTACTCCAAATCCACTTGCAAGGAGCTTTGATCCGGCAGCGCGATGCGCCTACCACTCCAATGTCATAGGGCACAACATTGAGAGCTGTCATAGTTGGAGAAGGGAAGTAGACAAAATGATCCAAGAAGGGCGGGTTGTGATTAATAACAGTGACATGGTGCACTCGAGCCCCCTCGAGAACTTGCCAACGGATGTTGATGATATTGAAGTTGGTAATGGTCTTGGCAGTATCGATGCAAAGCTCAGTGGCTAAGATGCCAGTCTTGATAAAGTGGAAGGACGCTCTGTTCCTTGGTTAACAAGAGAGAAGCTTGTGGTGGCTTATTTTGTTGACATTTATGTTGTTCGGATTATTAGGGTTATAAGTCGGATATTGTCTTGTCCAGTTTGTTTTAGGATTTTGTTCTGGATTGTTTTGTTTGTTTTGTTATTTAAACCATTTCACCGGTAGTCTAATACAAAATCCGGTCTTTCTTTATTTCCAGTCATCTCTTTGTTTGGTCCTTTTATCATTTTTGTTCAGTGCCGATTCTAGTGACATGACATGCGCACACAGTTTGGGCCTAACCTTAAAAGTTAATCGTAAAACCCTGGAAAGGCGATCAGACCATTTAAAGGAAATAAGAATGGTTTGGGATTATTTGAAGCCCGAGTCATGTGGAACTGGGGCAAGTTAAACACAAAGAAAACCGTTAAAATCAAGATTCTCCAAATTGGCGTGAGGGTCATTCATGATAATGAGAGTGTCGCCCAACGATGTTTTAGAAATAACAAAGAGAAAAGCAAATGTTTAACATAATTGTCAAGCCCAGCACCGTCGGAAGAGACTATAAATCTATTGTTTGTTGTGTTGTTTGCATTTGGCATGTTTTGAAGACTGGAAGGACGAAGGCATTTTGTTCTGCTACCTAAACACTTTATCCTTCGTTACCTCTTTTGAGCTTTACTTATTTTTCTTTCATACCCCTCGTTCGGAATCAGTAAAAATGACTAGAAAACGCGAGCATGGCATGAAAACATGAAGAAGAAAAAAAGAAGAAAAAGAAAGAAAAAAAGAAGAAGAAAAAAAATAACAAAACGAAAAAGAAAAGAAAAATGATAACAAAAAAAAACAAAAGAAAGTCAAATGAAAAAAGAGGAATTGGGAACTACGTTTGACCTAATTCCTCAAAGAGGATACGTAGGCGCTTCACGGCTCGGTCATAGGGTGCTTAATGGCCACAATGGTCATAGTGTACATGGTGTAATAAAAATAATAAAAAATAAGTAAATAATCCCCAAGCAAGAAACTGGGTCAAGGGTTGCGCTTGTTGTAAACAAATATGATTTCGAAGGTTGTAATTTTGAACCCCAAATTTGATTTGTTTTTTAGCCTTTAATACCCTTTCTTTCTAGCCTGTCCAAAAACCCACATTACGGTCCAAAGAAAGACCTTCTGACCAGTCTGCAAAAGATGCCAAGTCAGACAAATGAGAGTCTTACCGGCGAACATAACATTCTGTTCCACAGCAGAAAGGACTCTAATCTCCAGCAGAGAGAGTCATACCGGCAACACTCCAAATTCCCAGCTGGAAAGTGACACAAATGAGAGAGTCTTATCGGTGAAAATCTTCACGGACACCATAAGGCGATGAAAGATGAGAGAAAAACCAAAATGAGAGAGACTTGATAGTGAAAACCCTTCGGGCACTACAAGTCGAATAAGATTGAGAATCAGATGGGGAATTTCCAATTGAAGGTCTTGAAAGACGATTGACGACGGAGGATAGGCTACAAATGCATGCCATGACCATTAGAGTCGGTGTCTGCGTTTGATAGGTTTTTATTTATAGTTTCTTTTGTTACAGAGTCATCTTTTTCATTTGTCTTTTATTCTGTTCCCTTTTTATCTTTTTCCTTTCATAGAAAAACTCCCCAATAGAGTCTGTCTGGTCAAAACAAGTGTGAATTGACTTCAAAATATGCCATCAGCTTTCCAATTATGCAAGATAAGATCTGACTAGTACATCCAAGTGGTATAGTCAGCGAGGAACAAACGCGAGGCCAGTGTCAAAAAAGATATCCCCAGCAAAAGGGAATTGACAAAAGGATTGACAAGTGTCAAGAGGGATACCCTTGCCGAAATCAAAGGTTATAAACCTCAAGGCCAAGGCCCGTTGAACAAAGCAAGAAGAGCAGTGAGCATGATTTGGGGAAATTCATACTAGACTAAAAGGTCGGGGAAATGCCAGTTTCCGAGCTATGCCACAAAAGAAGAGGGATATCCCCAGCAGAAAGGGATTATCCCCAGCAAATAATATCATCCCCAACAAGTTGTGGAGCGCAGAGCAAGGAAGGAGAAAAGGAAAAGTCATCCCAGTAGGAGTATCACAACCAACCACCATGTTTTAAACTAACAAATTTTGTTTGATTTGAAACAGGTAAAGGAAATGGCATTGATGACAGAAATGCATGCCATAAGGGAGACTGTCAAACTGGGGCAGAAAATTTTCCTTTCATTTGGAAAATTTTCTGGAAGTCAGGTACCCATTCGAGGAAGAATAAAGATAGCACCAGTCTCAAGGGAACCAGTGTTGCCCTAACATAATAAGTTTCAATGGAGGAAGTATTCCCCAGCAGACAGAATAAAAGGATGACACTTGTGCTCAGAAAAGCAAAAAGCCATTATCATCCCCAGCAGCTTCCAAAAGAATGAAGCATAGATTTGAAGGGATAAAATTCCCCAGCAGCATTATCCTCAACAACGTTATCCCGAGAAGATAACACTTTTATCCCCAGCAGTGTTGAAAAAAAACAAAAAAAAAATAACAAAAAGAAAAAAAAATTGAATTTGAAGGAGGGGAAGAAAGGAGACTTCCCCAGTAGTATTATCCCCAGCAATCAAGAGCCCACCTGGAGAATAAGGGAATACAATGGAAGTATCAGCAATCAGGAGCCCACCTGGAGAATAAGGGAATACAATTCAAATTTTAAGTAATCAGGAGCCCCCCTGAAAAATAGAATGGTGATTTGTTGGTTGAAGTTGGGAGCCTGCCCATATAACAGAGGAATACATTCAGTCTTTTCATTTCAAAAAAAAAAAACGAAAAAAGAAAGAAAAAGGGGGAAGTAGTTTGGAGAGGAATGAAACATCCTACTCAAAAGGAAGTAATTTTGGAAGGAGTAAGATAACATATTTACTCAGCAGAGTTATCCACAGCAGTGTTATCCCCAGTGGATCATCGAGATGTAGAAGCATCCTCGACAGAGTTTCGGGCAACCCAGAGTGGGTAAGGAAGAAAAGGAAAAGTCATCCCCAGCAAAATAATCCCCAGCAGTTTCGAGGGAAGACAACACAGGTAAGTAAATAATTCAGGAAGAAGGAAATGGTTCACGCATAGGAGAGGCATTTCCTCCTAAGTCTAGTTTCACCCATAGGAGATGCATTTCCTCCTAAGTTTACTTTTACCCCATAGGAGATGCATTTCCTCCTAAGTTTAGTCTTACCCATAGGAGAGGCATTTCCTCCTAAGTTGTTGTTAAACCAATAGGAGACGCATTTCCTCCTAAGTTTAGTTTTACCCATAGGAGATGCATTTCCTCCTAAGTTTGTTTTTACCCATAGGAGAGGCATTTCCTCCTAAGTTTGTTAGTTTCATCCATAGGAGAGGCATTTCCTCCTAAGTTTAGTTTCATTCATAGGAGATGCATTTCTTCCTAAGTTTAGTTTTACCCCTAGGAGACGCACTTCCTCCTAAGTTTGTTTTTACCCATAGGAGAGGCATTTCCTCCTAAGTTTGTTTTTACCCATAGGAGATTTCCTCCTAAGTTTGTTTCACCCATTGGAGAGGCATTTCCTCCTAAGTTTAGTTTCATTTATAGGAGATGCATTTCCTCCTAAGTTTAGTTTCACCCATAGGAGATGCATTTCCTCCTAAGTTTGTTTCACCCATAGGAGAGGCATTTCCTCCTAAGTTTGTTTTTTTACCCATAGGAGATGCATTTCCTCCTAAGTTTATTTTACCCATAGGAGAGGCATTTCCTCCTAAGTTGTTGTTGAAATCAGGAGTCCGCCTGGAGAATAGAGACATTCAATTTTCAATTTAGCAATCAGGAGTCCGCCTGGAGAATAGAGACATACTTTTCAAGTTTGACGTCAGGAGCCCGCCCATACAATTTAAATTTCAAAAGTCAGAGTCCACCTGGAGAATAGAGACATTCAATTTTAAATTTAGCAATCAGGAGTCCGCCTGGAGAACAGAGACATACTTTTCAAGTCTGATGTCAAGAGTCTACCTGAAGAACGGAGACACACAGTTCAAGTATTGGTTGAAGTCAGGAGCCCCCCTGAATAACAGAATGGTGATTTATTGGTTGAAGTCAGGAGCCCGCCTGAAGAGAGGAATGGCGATTATTTTCAAAGTTGTTGTTGAAGTCAGGAGCCCGCCTGAAGAGAGGAAAGGCGTTTTAAAAAGTTGTTGAAATCTTGCCAACCTAAAGAAAGGAATGGCGATGTATTGGTTGAAGTCAGGAGCCCGCCTGAAGAGAGGAATGGCAATTATTTTCAAAGTTGTTGTTGAAGTCAGGAGCCCGCCTGAAGAGAGGAAAGGCGTTTTTAAAAGTTGTTGAAATCTTGCCAACCTAAAGAAAGGAATGACGATGTATTGGTTGAAGTCATGAGCCCGCCTGAAGAGAGGAATGGCGATTTATTTTCAAAGTTGTTGTTGAAGTCAGGAGCCCGCCTGAAGAGAGGAAAGACATTTATTTTAAAAGTTGTGTTGTTGAAGTCAGGAGCCCGCCTGAAGAGAGGAATGACGCTTATTTTTAAAAGTTGTTGTTGATGTGGGGAGCCCGCCCAGATAACAGAGGCATACATTTCAGTCTTTACATTTCAGTTGTTGAAGTTGGGAGCCCGCCCATAGAACAGAGGCATACATTCAGTCTTTACATTTCAAGCATTGAAGTTGGGAGCCCGCCCAGATAACAGAGGCATACATTTCAGTCTTTATATTTCAAGCGTCGAAGTTGGGAGCCCGCCCAGACAACAGAGGCATACATTGCAGTCTTTACATTTCAAGCATTGAGCTTGGGAGCCCGCCCAGATAACAGAGGCATACATTTCAAGTCTTTAATTTTCAAGTATTGAAGTTGGGAGCCCGCCCAGATAACAGAGGCATACATTTCAAGATCAAGTCAGAGGACAATAAAACAGAGGGTTACAATAGGAATCCCCAGCAGGAAACAATAAAATTCCCCGACACCGGGAAACAGAAGGTTGCAACAAGAGGTCACAGTACAAACTCAAGTACATGTGTCAAAAGAAGAAAAGCACCGGAAGAAATGCAAGCAGACAAGGAAGCAAGGCAACAAAAAAAACAAATTGTACTCTAGCCTAGCTTCTTGTTTTCTTTTAAGCATGGTGTAATAAGTAGATCGGTAAGCAGTGGTAATAGCATGCAACAACAGTAACAATGCAGTCCCACGGTAGTCCCAGCTACCAAAATTTCCCGAACTACATTGACCTGATTCCTGTTTAGCCCAGGATATGTAGGAAACCTTTGAAGCAAAGGTTCGGTCAAATCTTTTTCAAAAAATGCTTCAACGGAGTACTCGGATGGGCAAAAATCGCTCGCTTTATCTTTGGGAACCATTCAAACATCCACGGCACCTGTTGTAAGCACGTGATTTTTGCCCAATATGAGAATTACTCCCAAAAAATCCAAAAATAAAATAATTTTTCTTTGGTGTGCAATTTTGTGATATTTTGTGATATTTTGAATAATTATTTGTATTTGTCTGTGCGTGTTTATTTGCTAAATTAATAAAAAATACAAAAATATGTCACATTTTGCATGTAGGATTTAATTCTAAAATTGTTAGTAATTAAATTTGTTTTACAAAAATTAAAAATTACAAAAATAGGCATCGTTTGCATTTTTAGCATTTAATGTCCAAATATATAATTTTATGCTTAATTATTAATTAATTGTGCGTTAATTGTTATTGGGAGTTAATTTGTGCTTTTATAACTTAATTTAATTCTTAATAATAGTTTAAGTATTTTTATAAATTAGTTTTAGAAGAAATAAAAGAAGAAAAGAGAGCGAAAATATAAAAAAAGTCGGAATTGGGCCTCTTCTTCGATTTCAAGCCACAGGCCCAAAATATGGCCCAATCTTCCCTACGACCCAGTCCATTTCGAACTGGGTCGACCCAGTCCATAACCCAACACCTCTATTATCTTACAAACAATAAAACAAAAAAAAAAAAGAAGAAAAAACCCTAAAAATCTAAACCATCCGCCCCCCCTCTCCTATCTTCTTCTTCTTCCTCCAAAGCTCCAACCAAGCATCCATGGCTGCCCTTTACCTTCTTCTTCGACACACCCTCATTGTCCAAACAGCTGCTGCCCAAGCACTTCATCTTCTTCGTCCACCATTGTTGCTCTAGTTCGTCGTCGTTTGGTCGAGCTTCATCTTCTCCGACGCAACAGTCCGTCGTCCCCACCAGTTGCTTTTGCTTGTGCGTCGACCAGCCCGTTGTTTGTTCCGAGCCCCGTCGCTGCTGCTTCTATCTCAACCGAACAACCAAACGAACACAGCCATGGACGAGCTTCGACGTCGACCATGTCGTCGACCTTCAACACCTTGAACTCGGCTTGTTAACTTCTTGAGTTCTTCAGCCATGTTTTTAATGAGCATGTCCTTCTCGAAGGATTCCGGTGTATAAGAGATTGGTTGGGTAGAATGAGGTATAGTTTCCACATATATAGGGTTGTTTTGGTGGGTGCCAGGAACTTGGGTATAATGATGGTCATTGGTGGAGTTTTGGGGATCGGGAATGAGTGGCGGTGTTTTGGGGAGTGTGTTAAGTGGTGGTTGGTGGGTACTGAATTGGTTGATGATGATGTTGCAGTGGTGTTGGTATTGGCAATGGATTGATATTTTGGGGTGGAGTTGCGTATTGATTTGGTGCGGTGGGATTTTGTGGTTGTTGGTTTTGTGTGTTCTGAGGAGGTGTCGGGTTCTTTGTGTTTTGTTGGAGGATATCAGTGATATTGAGGGTGAGTGACAAGTTTTTCAAGTTGCGAACCTGCTCAAGTTCTCCTTGCAATTCCAGTATCTTTTGTTCTAATCTCAAGACCAGATCATTTGGGGCCGGAGTACTACGGCCATCTGAAGTCTCTGTGTTCTCAATATTTTCCTTTTGGATTCCACTTAAGTCATCCATATTTGACTTTCCTCTACCTTTTGTGTTGCTTGGAGGAGGAGCAGGTGGAGGGCCTCTAGATCTGGTATGATATGTCGACGAGGCTAGTATGAGTGAACCAACCTAAGGGGATGAGAATAATCAAAAATAAAGAAAACAAAAAGGTAACAAGTCAGTGAGGATTCTGAAATGTTTGCAGTATTTAAACACATACTGCGGAAATATAAATTTGTATCCTATTTTGGGAACCTCATTGTGCCCGAGGTAGGCCTAGCAATAAATAAACTTGGAGAACTTTTAATGCCAATAAATGCTTCATTTTATAATATAAAAATAGACGAATCCCGAAACGACACTAAGATAATAATAAACTAAGTCACTATTGATACTTGGCTTATTATATTTTAGGAAAAGCAAGTAAATCTAGCCTATTTGGTCCCAGAAGGACCTTCCCCGGATTTGATCTTCCGGACTCCATCATATAGATCCCCCAGCTCGCGCAGCCCCAATAGCAAGTAGGCTTTGGCCAAATGTCCTCCTTCAGCTCCTTCAACGTTCTGGCAATTTTCAATTCTCTTTATGACTTTGCCTTCCAGCTCCACTATTCCTCGCTCCAGATATTCCAGTTTCCTTTTGGAAGTGATTTCCATCTCTTTTCACTCCTCGATCAACCTCACATTCTTCTCATGTATTTCCCGGTGCTCATTCTTAGAGTGGTAGACCCTCTTGCGCAGCCTGTTGTATTTGACTTGAGCTTCAACTTCCTCATCTATGATTCTGTTCCTTCGACCGGTCCCTGGTGTCACCATTCCTTTCAGATTGTCTTCCAACCATGCCGAATAGAGAGGCTCGCACCCTGCATGATACCTGTCTAGCTCAACGGTGCTTTTCTCCACAATGATTTTGCAGTGACACATGTGCTGATCTTGGCACTTCTAAGGGACGTCGTCATCTTGAAAGTCTGCCCTGAAATGACTCATCTTGACAACCCTTGGTACAACCTGTTTTCTACCTGTTTGCCTCATAACTCGCATAGGGACATATGGGTATATCCCTCTCAACCCGATCAGTACCAAGTGCGGAGCATCCCTAGACCTGATAATAAACTCGTCTGTTGGGAACCATTCAAACATCCACGGCACCTGTTGTAAGCACGTGATTTTTGCCCAATATGAGAATTACTCCCAAAAAATCCAAAAATAAAATAATTTTTCTTTGGTGTGCAATTTTGTGATATTTTGTGATATTTTGAATAATTATTTGTATTTGTCTGTGCGTGTTTATTTGCTAAATTAATAAAAAATACAAAAATATGTCACATTTTGCATGTAGGATTTAATTCTAAAATTGTTAGTAATTAAATTTGTTTTACAAAAATTAAAAATTACAAAAATAGGCATCGTTTACATTTTTAGCATTTAATGTCCAAATATACAATTTTATGCTTAATTATTAATTAATTGTGCGTTAATTGTTATTGGGAGTTAATTTGCGCTTTTATAACTTATTAATTCTTAATAATAGTTTAAGTATTTTTATAAATTAGTTTTAGAAGAAATAAAAGAAGAAAAGAGAGCGAAAATATAAAGAAAGTCGGAATTGGGCCTCTTCTTCGATTTCAAGCCACAGGCCCAAAAAATGGCCCAATCTTCCCTACGACCCAGTCCATTTCGAACTGGGTCGACCCAGTCCATAACCCAACACCTCTATTATCTTACAAACAATAAAACAAAAAAAAAGAAGAAGAAAAAACCCTAAAATCTAAACCATCCGCCCCCCCTCTCCTATCTTCTTTTTCTTCCTCCAAAGCTCCAACCAAGCATCCATGGCTGCCCTTTACCTTCTTCTTCGGCACACCCTCATCGTCCAAACAGCTGCTGCCCAAGCACTTCATCTTCTTCGTCCACCATTGTTGCTCTAGTTCGTCGTCGTTTGGTCGAGCTTCATCTTCTCCGGCGCAACAGTCCGTCGTCGCCACCAGTTGCTTCTGCTTGTGCGTCGACCAGCCCGTTGTTTGTTCCGAGCCCCGTCGCTGCTGCTTCTATCTCAACCGAACAACCAAACGAACACAGCCATGGACGAGCTTCGACGTCGACCATGTCGTCGTCCATGGCTGTCCGCGCCGTGTTGATGCTCGCTGCTTCGGATTGTTGCTGCTTCACGTCGTCTCCCTCGCTGTGTTGCTGCTCACGTTTCTGCCATGGCCACGATGTTGTGGCTGCTTCATCTTCTCCGAACAAACAACCAAACGTTGCTTCTGTTTCGCGTAAATTATTGCTACTATTTCGACGTTACTCAATAAAGTCGAGTTCAAGCTTTTGTTCGAGCTTTGGTTGATATTTGTCAAAACAGTCCATACATGGTTCGAGTTCGTCGTTGTTCATCTCCGTTTAGTTGTTCTAAATTTTATTTTTTGTTCATATTTTTGTTTGATATTTTCCGGATCCAAAATCGTTAAATGATTTAATCCTTGTTTTCTTCGTTGTTCATCATTGAAATAATTTTCTAGTGTGTTCATGTTGTTTGTTAAATTAATTTTCAGATTTCAAAATAGAAGTTTAATTAGTTGTTTTCATATTCATGTCATGTTTGTATTATTGTTTAAGTGAATATTTGTTAGTTTGATGTTTGTTAGATACAAATTGAAATTTAATTAAATATTTCTTCAATTTGTTTCATGTGTTTATGTATTGTTAGAAATTGTTAATATTGTTAAGTTCAAGTTTAAGTTCATAATTGTTTCTTCGTCGATCTTGTTATTTGTTTAAAGAATTTAGTTGTGTTAGAGAAATATGTTGGTTTAATCGTTTAAATCCATCATGTTTGTTGTTTAAAATAGATTTAATTCATGTTCATACTTTGTTTGATTGTTCTTGAATCCGAAATTTGTATAGCTTGATTTCTTGTTTACCATTTGTGATTATTTTTTGAATTTGTCTCATAAAATTTAATATAGGAATTGTTGGTTGTAATATTGTTAGAATTGATTTTAAGTTCAATATGATTGAAGTTAGAAATCTAAATATACTTGTTTGTTGTAATTGTTGAATCCGAAAATAGGATTGTTTGTTGCTAAAATATTGTTCAATCAAATTTTAGTTTGTTCTTTGTTGTTCAATTTGTGTTCATGTGATTTGTTGTTGAAATGTTGTTGAAATGTTGTTAAAATCGTGTTCATGTGATATTGTTGTTATGATGTTCATCCGTGTTCATATTGTTGTTTGAACATTGTTAGAAATTGATCATATTGTCTATATTTTGGTTAAGTTTGATTAATTGATGTGTTATAGCTGATGGGTAGTTTGGTAATTTATAGTACTTTCGGGGGTAAAATAGTAATTTGCAATAGGGTCAGAGGGGTAGTTTAGGAATTGTACATTTTGTAATTGTTTATATGAAGCATGGGGGACAAAATAAAATGGGGTGAGTTGTGATATGGTTATTTAATGTAAAGGGGGGACAAGATTTAATTTAAAGGGGGAATCTTGCATTATTTTATGTTAGGCATGAGGGACAAAATGAAATGGGGTGGTGTGATATGTTTATTTAATGTAATGGGGATGAGTGGGAAGATAATGGGTTGGGTAGAGAAAAAGTATGGATTTTAATTAATTGAAAGGTTTATGGGATGGGTTATAAGAAGAAGTCTTGAAATCAAGAGGGGACAATACAGAGAGATAGAGAAAAATACAGACAGACAGACGAAAAAAAATACAGATAGAGAGGAAAAAATCTGACAGAAAGAGAATAAGAGAGAGAGAAAAAAAAGGTTGAACATTTAAGAGAGAGAAAATTCCGGAAAAAAAAATATTTAAACTTTGTTTAGTTTAAAAAAAATATTCTGCTTTCTTTCATTGTTTGAAATTAGCATTAATAATTGTTGTGTCATCATAGCTTGAAGCTTTTATTTTTGGGATTAATACTCCACCGGTTTGCAAACTCTGTTCCGGGGTTGTTACTGTTGCTGGATTGTTGCTGCTGTGCTGTATTGTTATTACTGCTGCTGATTCTCATCTTTCATTTTCTTTTGCTTCCAAATCAGGTACACAACTGACACGCTGGTTATTGTAATCTGAAATATGAAGTATGAATACGAAAATGAAGAGTTGAAATTCTGAATTATATTTAATTATATTCTGAATTTTATTTGTATGTATAAATTATTTAGCTTGCAAAAAATCAGAATCATGTAGATATTTAATACATATAGTGAAACATCGGATGATAGCTTAACGGACGAACTACCTATATATTGCCTAAAAATAAATAAATGGTGTAGTAACTTCGTCTAGTTAATTCGCTATTGTTGGATGATTATCATGTCTCAAAAAACACGTTAGTTTATCAAAATAGACCATTTTGGAACTTGGAAGAATGTTGTTTAATTAAATATTATTGGTCAATTTCAGCCTGTAAATAAATTAAGACATTTTTTTTATTTTGTAGAGACAAATTTAATAGAGAATAATGTAGGCATTTTAGGATTGTCTTTTAAAAAATAAATGAGACGAGCCTCGCCGAATAAAAATACAAAATTGTGGGGCCCTCAATAAATATTTAATTGAGTATTTAGAATTCGGGATGGACTGTTTAGTGAATTCCACAGTCTTACCCATAAATAATAATACGCTAATCGCTTTAGGCACGATTTAATAATAATACATTCTTAAACACGGGTGCGCATTTATGCGACCCAAATCCAAATCCTAAAACATTGAATAAAAATACGTTCCGGATCGCGGGTGCATTTTATGTGACGCAATCCAAAGACATGTTTTTAAACGATGTTCATATTCTTGTAAAAATAATAATAACAATTATGAAAGCGGTAAAAAGATAAAATTTGCACATAAGTTCATATTTGTATAAAATCAGATAATCAAGCCGAATATAACAGTTGAGCGACCGTGCTAGAACCACGGAACTCGGGAATGCCTAACACCTTCTCCCGGGTTAACAGAATTCCTTATCCGGATTTCTGGTGCGCAAACTGTTAAACAGAGTCATTCTTTTCCTCGATTCGGGATTAAAATTGGTGACTTGGGACACCCTAAATCTCCCAAGTGGCGACTCTGAAATAAATAAATAAATCCCGTTTCGATTGTCCTTTAATTGGAAAAAACTCCCTTGTACCCCCTCGGGTATGTAAAAAGGAGGTGTGACAGCTCTGGCGACTCTGCTGGGGAACAACTTAAACCCAGAACCACTGGTTCAGGGTTAGAAATTCTGTCTGGAATGTAAGTCATCTGCTTAGGGTGATGGAAAGCAATATGGTCGTTTCAAGCCCTTCGCGGAAATTCTTGGTGATAGCGATCCTTTTGGAAATGCTCCATCAACGATAACTGCAGTAACAAATTACAACCCTCGAAATGCTTAACCCCTCTTTGACAGCGCTCTAGAGCCTTGTAGATGTCGGCTATGATCATGGGGACTATGGTATATGTCTGGCAATTAATCCCTTCCATCAGAGTCTTGGAAACCATGGCCAACCTAGTGTGGATTCTTCTCTTTTTTATTGGGAACACTACCAGGCCTAGAAAGCACACAATGAATACAAATACTTTGCGGTATATGTGACCTAGAGAAGTGAGAGAGACTTGCTATGGCCATACCTCTCGTATAGGTATTCAAAAGGTATGTAGGATTCTTTTAAGCACACTAGGTCGACATTCTTCTTCAGCCCCATCATCTTCAAAAATCCCCTGCCCGTATGGTTTTCTGGTACCAATAGCCCGGGACTGTCCCAAGTCAATCCCGCAAGCCCTCCAATTTTCTCTAGAAGCGATGTCATTTCTATGTTACCGAAACGAAACACAACTCTTTCACTATCCCAGAATAAAGTGGCAGCTTCGATCAATTTGTTGTTTGGCTCAATATCGAGCAAGGAAGGCAGGTTACCCAGGTACTTTCTCACATGTTTCTTGTCACTTGAGGAAAGGTCCTCCCACCAATCTAGCAGCAATGGTGGGATATTGCTAACCATACCGAATCTGGGGACCTCGTGCCTCATTTTCTTCAAAACAAAAGGGTTAGACCTTACACCCACCGGACTCGAATACATTTATGATCAACATATCGGCATTTAGTTCTCCAGATTAATACACAGAACGTGGTTGTGTCCATTGGGATTATGGAAAACCCGATGGACTTTAGATAAGGCTTATCTTAAAAGATCATTATGAAGACAACATAACTGATCCGACTAGGTTTGACCATGATATATGCACAATTTTAACCAGAGTAAGGTTTCTATGGGGTTTTAGAGTGGTACCCTCAAACGGACAACTCGAGGGAGAAGGCACGAAACCGTCGACTGCACCGCTGATCGACTGGTTTTACTGCAAATAAGCCTTTCCAAATTTAAGGGTAGTGAATAGGAAGAGCGCAACCACTCATTAAAGCGTTGCTATAGGTTTTGATATGCATGAGTGAAATATGATGCGGAACATGATTTATGCACCAATTAATAACATGTAGTCAAGTATTTGCATGTATGGAAAAATAAATACAATATCTAAATAATTGAAAGACAGTTACAGGAAAAAAAAACAAAGAGATGAGTTAGTTTTAGGGATAAAGAACCATAAATGCTCAAAAAATGGACAGTTAAATTTAAAAAAGGGAGAAGGGTACAGGATAAAGCATGCTTGGACTAATTAGTAAAAATCTGAGTTCCTTATGGTAAGAGCCTAAAGATATCCCCAGCAGAGTCGCCATGTTGTCGCGCTCCCCTTTTTTCCTCCGCGGAGAGATGTTCGATTTCGACATTCATGGAGTGTAATAACTCATTTCCTTTTGGGAATTGGGTATTTTAAGAGTCGCCACCTAACGGGTTATGGTGCGTTAGGGAACCTGGAGTGTTTAACTCTTGGACTGGTTTGCATTACCAGAAATTAGGGTAAGGACTCGAAATGACCTCGAGGGGAAGGTGTTAGGCACCCCTCTTGGTTCATAACTGTGAGTCCCGACCGAACTTATATTCATGAATTAGTCCATTAACAAATAAATAGTTGAAACAAATAATTACAAGTAAAGCACGTGGGACATTGTATAACTTAAGACAAATGTTTTGAACAAGTTGTATAAAACAAAGTTTGAACAAAAGGAATTTTGGGAAAAGGGGGAAGTCCTAGGTTGGTTAGCCTATAAGATCACCCCACACAATGTCCGGTAAACACTCCTCAATGAGGGGCTACATGTGACATTAGCGCGTAGTCATCATATCCCATATCCACCCTTCCTATCCCCTTAGTGGTCATTTAAAGCGAGTGTTGGTCAGCGATGTCTATTGCATGTTGTTATCCGTTCCCTTCTTAATAGTCCTGGAGGGATTTAGGACCTCTACCTATAGGTGGTTCTAGACAGACCCCTAAGGTTTTAAAGGTGAAAATACTAAGGCGACAGGCAAGAACAATTAGGACTTTAGAATATAAGATAAAATGGAGCAATTAGAGGCTCAGGTTTACCTCCTCAAACAATACACATGCAGTTTATTTTATGAACTTAGAAGTAATGACCCTATCAGTTACCTACTGATTTTTAAAGCTTGTTAAACCAGAACAACATTAAGTCACAAAAACGATTTCAGAGTTGCGATATTAGAAAACGCCCTATAGGCTTGCCTATACGCGAAATACTGATGACTACATTTTATATAGTGAAACAAGGCAGGTTTTTAAAACAGACTCTTTAATCTCTATAGGCATGCTATCTAATGATAGATTGATGCAGTTTTTGTAAGAACTTATTTTAGGGAAAATAGGCTATTAATTAAACCAGTTTCGAAGTGAACTAAACGTGGACTGGGTTGATTTATTTAAACTAAACTATTTTAGATCGACATGCAGAATTTCTGGTGGCATTCCTTATAGGCATGATATCTAGTCATTTAATACTGATTTTAGAAACTTTGCAGGCATGATGACAAATGAAAAACACATGTAAGCACTTGTTATCACAGAAGGTGGACTGGATTATATCCCATATGCATGTCATCTAATTGTGAAGTTGATTTTAAGACTTACAAACATGATTTCTATTATGGAATCACTTGAGACCTATAGGCATGATTTCTAACATAACAAAAGATAAAATCCTATAGGCATGGTTTCTACTTGGTAAGACAATCATATCAAAATGCAAAGTCCTATAGGCATGGTTTCTACCCGTATTTCTCCACAAATATGTAACTACCCACCCTTTTCACTAGTTGTCCCAATATTCGTTTATAAGTTATTACAGACCATATGAATGAATTACATAAGTAGATAAGAAAATAAGAAGTTATTCTATAAGGAGGCTACATATAGGCCCAGATTTTCAAAGCCTCCAATAGCCTCAAATGCCCGAATTTCATAGACAATGTCATAGTCTAGGTGAATCAAAGTTCCCTAAGGATCTCAAGGATCCGGGGCAGTGCTTACACCTAGACTTGGTAACCAAATTGAATAAGTGCAGTGTGGAAGGGACAACCTCAGTATGATAGAGTTCAACGGGTTCTCAAGAGGATCCCAAGGCAGTATACATACTGGAGGGGGAAGAACCTAGTGACTTAGGAGTAGAGTGAGAGTGCTTGACACAGTTTGAAGAGTTTTAGTGGAAAACAGTATTAAAAGAGGTCTGCTTGAAATAGCTTTATGGGGTAAAAAAGGGAGTCATGTAGTGAAACAACTTTGAAAAGAGAGAATTACATGATTAGACAACAACAAGTCAAACATGGATCCCAAAACCAACTCAGCAATACTTAAAGAACACATAACCAAATAGAAGGAACAAACTTACACACATGGGTGATAGGAATTGGGGATACATGGAGCATATGATGGTAAACACATGACAGGCAGAGGTAATTAGAAACAATTGATCAGACATAAAGGGGGTAATATGTTCACACTGATCATAAGGAAGGGGAGTACATAACATGCTAATAATGTAAAGATATTAACTACAGGTTTCACAGCAAAAACCATAAGTAAAAGCAGACTAGAAACAGGATGAATTGAAGTAATAACAGGACCATATTATTTTTGGAACTTGTATTGAAGTCAGAACATACTAGCAAAGAAGGAAGTAAACACAAAATGAGGAGCAAGAGAGTAGAATAATCAACCTTGGCTTGCAGCCGGCTGACTTAGAACAATAGCAAGTAACCAGAGAAAAAAGAATAGAAGAGAATTTTTTGTGTTAGAGGGAGTTTTGAATCAAATGTTTGTGTCTGTGTTAATGAGAGTGTGTGTGTATATATAGTAGTTCAAAAATTAGGTAAAATAAGGCAAGAATCATAGCAGCGTAGTAATTATCCAAATACTAATCAATGCAAGTACCCCTTTAATTAAGGGGTAATCAACCAACGGTAATAGGCAGAAATGATTAAGGGAAAAAGTCAAGTAGAGCATAAGGTACAAAATAGACAATTAGGGGTAAGTACATAGGGGTTTAATTCAGGAAACAACTAATGAAGAATCAGTAAAGTACTCGGTTAACAAAATAAGGTAACAAAACAAAATAAAGTTGTTGAATATGGAAATAACCGAAAATCAGCACATAGTAAGTCAGGGAATTAGGGAAAATCACTGACTTAAGGAGAATAACAAGTAAACAAGTTAAAATAGGAAAATCAAAAGTCTACAGGGAAGTTTTCAAATCAAGCCAAGAAACAAGAAGTTCGGAGTCAATCAAAGAGAGTTTTAGCATATAAAAAGAGTAAAATAGGAATAACCAAACACAGCAAGCAAAGAGTCGCGTATTGACCAGTCGAGATGAATACAAACATACATAGGTGATATAAGTTAGGCATAAGAAACTCAGTAGAAACGCATTCGAAGCGAGATAGTCATAGAAACTCAAACAAGAACAGGCTAGTCACAAAATCAAACGAAGAAACCTAGAAAAAATTAGGGCTTTCAATATAGACAAGTTGAAGAGGTAGTAAACTTATAGAATCAGTCAAAGTATGAGAGAAAATAGAAGTTTAAACATAAAAATCAGTTTAAATAAAGTTTTAGAAGAAGTTCCGAAAACCCTAATTTTAGAAGAAGACAAAAACACTTGAAATCACATGGTTCTTATAAAGAGTTCCAAGGATAGTGTAAAACATCAAAGAAACAAACTCAAATAGTTTTAAAATCATACAGATCTAGGAGATGTAGGCAGAAATTAGGATTTCAGAAGAAACCCAAATAGAGATAAAAGAACATGTTTAGAATCCCAAGGATCGTAACAAGTACAACATGATTTTGCTCGAAATCAAACTGAAGTAGCCAAGAACAAACAAATGACAGGCCCTAGATGCAAGTTGGCGTGGCCCTGGACCCTTGAAGGCCTTAGAGAAGGCATGATAGCATTAGAAGAGCCATTGGAGGCTTAGAAGTTGATGGGAGATCACCAGAGAAGACCGGAGAAAGAGAGGTCGGCGGTTGAAAGGGCTAGGGTTAGGTCGAGTTACTGAGAGAGGAGAGAAGATGAGAGAATACAGAGGTGGCGGATTTGGAAAGTGAGATAGGGTTAGGGGGTCGTTTGGAATAAAAAAGGAAGGGGTTAATACGGTCCGTTGATCTCTTAGATCAACGGACAAGATTCAATTGATTCTGGGCCGAGTGAGTGGGTTTAGGGTTTCGGTCGGGTAGTTTAATACGAAATTGGGTTGGGGATGGGTTTAAATTGGGCTAAAATTGAAATGCAAATCTGGCTATATTTTAAATAGCCAATTTTCCCCTATATAATTTATAATAAATAACAGATAATTTCTGGAAAATAATTTTGTATACTAAAATAATTTAAAATATATATTTAACATTCTAAAAATATAGAAGGTCAATTTTATGCATGTAATGTAATTATACATTAACAGGGCTAATATTGCAATTATATGCAATTTTAGCTTTAACAATACAACAATGCAATTATAAAAATGCATAAAAAATATTTTAACTATATTTTGTCATAAATATAGAAATTAAATGACTAAATCACCATAACATTGATTTGAGGGATAATTATTGGGGATTTTATGAGTAAAAGGGAAGGAAATAAATCAATTTAAACCTTTAAAATTATGGAAAAATTATAAAAACCTTGTGCATTCTTATGTATGCATATATATGCTATTTTGAAGGTATTTATGCATATAAGAAAAATTGGGTATCAACAGCAGGTACTTATTCTTGATCGTCACCTTATTCAACTGTCTATAATCAATACACATTCGTAAGGAACCATCTTTTTTTCTTACAAACAAAATAGGTTCTCCCCACGGTGACGTACTAGGTCTGATAAAACCTTTTTCAACCAAGTCTTTTAGTTGTTCTTTCAACTCTTTCAGCTTTGAGGGGGCCATTCTATAGCGAGAAATAGATATTGGGTGAGTATCTGGTAGTAGGTCAATAGAAAACTCAATTTCTCGCTCTGGCGGGAGACCCAGAAGCTCATCGGGGAAAACATCAGGAAACTCATTCACCACAGGGATGGACTGAATGGTTGGTGACTCCACTTCCACATCCTGAACCCGAACTAAGTGATAAATACAACCCTTTCTAATCATCTTCCTTGCCTTGAGATAGGAAATGAATCTTCCTCTCAGCGATGCCGTATTACATTTCCATTCCAAAATAGGCTCCCCTGGAAATTGAAATCGGACTATCTTTAATCTACAATAAATGTTGGCATGACAATAAGCCAACCAATCCATACTCATTATAACATCAAATTCTACCATATCTAACTCGATTAGATATGCTACGGTAGACCGGGGATGAACTCCTATTATACAACCCCTATATACTTGCTTAGCTAGCACCGAGTCCCCAACATGTGTAGATACCCCAAAAAGTTTAACCAATTCAGGTTTTATTCCAAACTTACCAGCAACTAACGGAGTAACGTATGATAAGGTGGAACCTGGGTCAATTAGTGCATATACATCATACGAGGAGACTGATAATATACCTGTAACAACATCAAGCGATGACTCCTGGTCCTGTCATCCTGCCAATGCATAAATACGATTTTGAGGACTGCTCGAGCTAGATGCTCTGCCTCTGCCTCTACCATGACTCATTGGTGCTTAGGGACCTTGCTCAGGAGGGCGTACTGATGATGACGAACCAGTTGCAGATCCCGACGGCTGAGCTATGCTTGCATCACCTCTCATCGGACAATCCCTCATAACGTGGCCCAGATAACTACAAGTATAACAAACACCTAATCCCATATGGCATTGCCCGGTATGCTGCTTACCACATTGAGCACATCATGGAAAGGGTGGCCTAATCTGATTTGACTAACTCCTATACTGAGAACTTGAGGCCCTGAAGTTCTGACCAGACCCTGAATATGTAGAACGGTCGAATCTCTTACCGCCAAACTGAAGGGGCGTGCTAGCCGAGGGTTGGGATGGATACCTCGAGTATTGCTGCTTCTGACCACCTCGAAACTCACCAGAAGAACCCGATGACCTCGCTCTCTTATTCTGGGCCCTATCATGCTCACAATCGGCCCTCTGATTCTGTTTATGTTCCTCTACACCCTGAGTGTATGCCTAAATACGAGAAATATCTATGTCTGGCTAAAGTGAGACCGACATATAATCGTTAAGAAAGTGAGGCTCTAATCCCATCACGAACCGGTGAACCTGATCCTCCATCTTAGATACAATAGTGGGAGCATACCTAGCCAATGAATCAAACTAAAGACTGTACTCCTGAACACTCATGTTACCCTGTCAAAGGGTCAAGAACCTATCAACTCTGGCTCACCTAATCTGGTGGCAGATAATGATGAAGAAAAGCTTCTGTAAACTCCCACCATACTGTTGGAGGGGCATCCTCACCTCTGGATAATTCCCAAAACTCATACCAATTAACTGCAACATCTCGAAGTCTGTAGGAAGCTAGCTCAACTGACTCAGTCACAGTGGCCTTCATTACCCGTAACGTTCTCTGCACTCTATCAATAAATACCTGAGGGTCCTCGTTCGGGTCTGCCCTAGTGAATATTGGAGGGTCTAAATTAATGAAGTCACGAACCCTCACACTTACGGACCTATCTGCATGACCAATACCTATTTCCTGATGTCGATCCTGCGCGGCTACTAATCGGTTTAATAACTGAATAGCATCTCTCATCTCCTAACCCGGTGCATTCGGCTAAGGTGCTAAATATACAGGGACGGGCGCTGGAGCTGGTGCCCCTTGGAGCTCTTTTGGAAAGGGCGGGGTATGTGAAGTCTAAGATGGAACCTCACCATAAGACTCTCCCCGAGCCCTGGTAACTCGTGGCGCTCGACTAGCAATCTAACCAGCCACAGACTTTCCCTTCTAGGCTGTCGTACTCTTTGGAGGCATTGGTGAAATATAGCATATTCTTAGGTACATGAATTTTTGTATCGCATGATCTGAGATAAAAAGAGAAGATAACATCATATATGCCATGTAGCCTCCTATCTATAAGTGTTGTGCACAACACACCCATAAATAAGACTATACTAGATATGGTCTGTAGACAACCCTAGGACAGAACTGCTCTGATACCACATTTGTCACGACCAAAACCAAATAGGCCGCAACGGGTGCCTGAGTCCTACCTGTCAAACACCCCTAAGCATGCATCGAAGATATGAACCTGAATAACATCTGCTGAATTATGAAAATAACATACATGAAAGAAACCTGCCTACAAGCCATATGTACGTATACAAGCAGAATATAGTGGGTAAGCCGGCAAGGCTGCTATAGACAGCTATACATTCAAAACTGAAGGTCGGCAAGGCCACATGCAGCCTAACTAGACATACTGTCTACAGACCTCTAATAGAAACATAAATGTACAAAGACGGGAATGAGCCACGTCATACCCATATATATATATATATATATATATATATATATATATATATACCAAAATCAAAAGCAACTCCGGATCAAGTGAAGCACGCCAACTCTCACTAATCAGGGATCCTAAGAAGGGGGACTGTCACCTTGCCTACCTGCACATGCGGGCATGAAGCACAGACCCCGTGAAATACGGCGTTAGTATGAAAAATGTACTGAGTATGTAAGGCATGAAAATTAGTACGTAAAAGACATAGATGAAACATGGAATATAGAAACACATCTTTAAATCTAAATAACTTTGTAAATTCTAAAACGCTTATAACGTCATGAACATGCGTATAAATGTCGTGTCATGCATAGGTATGCGTGTACATAATATCATCAAGCCACTGAGGGCATCCCATCATATTGTCTCAGCCACTGTGGGCAATATCATCAATATATATCAGCTGATCAGGTGGTGGTGCGTATATAACGCCATAACCTTTTCCCATATCCTATATACATATATTTACATATATACGCGTATATAACGTCATTTGGCCATGGGTCAATGCACATGTATAAATGTGTGAAATGCATGAAAAATACGTAATAATCTCAATATTCCTTTCGGATAAACTCTTCCAACTGCGTATTATTCTGAGACCCATGAACAGAGGATAATAATAATTCTCATAGGGAATCAAGAATATAGACACATGTTAGTTTGTATGAGTCCACCAAAAAGTAGAGTAACTGGTCCTCTACAAGATTCTACTGAGAATGCTAATAAAACAGTATGTAAATAAGGTAGAGGATTTCTACGTGGAAAACTCTCACACATGGGATCAAAAAACTACTACCTACACCTGTAGGCTTTTAACTTCACTAACTTGTAATCTACTTATTACAAGCCAATTTACAATAATTCCTATTGCAAAGGATTTGCTTAACTAACTTGTGGTACTCTTACCACAAGCCACTTTGCGACTTCCTAGTTACAAAGGCTTTTTCTAACTTGTGATGCTCTCACCAGAAGCCACTTTGTAACTCTACAATTACAAAGACTTTTCCTTATGACTAAATCTAATCACAACATAAACTCAAGGAGTTTACGGATTTTCAAGAGGATTCCTAATCAAACACTTCTAGGTAAGCAGTTTAGGAGGTACAATAAGTACAACAACAAGGTTACAACTCAACTAGGACAACAACATGCTATCTTTTAGGAATTGGTCCGTAGTCGCGCTCAACCTTGTGAGGATTGATTTCTTCTATTTTTGCAAGATTCTTGAATGAGAAACAGAAACCTTCCAGTGATGTATTTGTATAAAGCTCATTATGGGTACATCTTGATCACATCACTTGAAATGATTTGAGTACTTTGTTTGGTTAGAGAATAAGTAGGTGGACAGTGCAGTGCGGCAGAAACAGTGCCTTCAGTCACTTCATTTCCAGCTGTGTCCAATTGACTCTATACTGCTATAAGGAAACCACAAGAGCATAGGTCCTTGTGTGGGTTCCTAGCTCCTGAAGCTGTAGCAGTTCACCTTTAGCTAGAATTCGTTAAAGCTTGCAGCAGTCCAAGTAGGTCAGGTTCCCTATCTGGTTCTTAATAGTAAGTTTGTTAGATCATCAAAACATAAGGCAAGAGTATTTAAAATCTATCAATTTCCCCCTTTTTGATGATGACAAACTTGACATTTATAAGCTATGGAATTAGGGAAGTACCAGTTTTAAAGTATCAGGGAACACAGAACGTTTCCCTTGAGACTATGCCTTATCGTAGGAAAATAGAGAGTTCTCCCTAAGATTATGTCTTATCATAACATTAGTTTACATGATTAGAGCAGTAAGAACCAGTTCCCCCATGTGTGTTCCCCCTGACGAGTAGTATTATTTTTCCCCCTTTTGGCATCATTAAAAAGAATAACAACACAAAGAAGTCCAGCGAAACTAACTCATGCCACATATGTGCACACAATCATGATAGAGAATAAAACACAGAGAGGGAGAGAGTATTGACATAATAAAACAAGGATTGATATTAATAAAGATTTAGTATGCCTCTACCTTTGAAAAAGGCGAGAGGCAACATTTGGACTTGCTAACGGGAGCAGTAGTGTTTCATCCAAACCATCAAAAAAGAAAACAAAAAAACATCCGCCAAACCATCAACAAGGAAATAAAAACATAAGAAACATATCCAGAAAACTGGTCACTAAAGGGGTACTTAGGGGGCACTAGGAGTAAAAGACTTGGTAGCTGCAGCAAGTGTTTGGAGAACGAGGTCTATTCGGGCGTTTGCCGACTTTTGCGCATTGAGCAGTTCTGCTTTCGGGTTCTCTACTTGCACCCTGAGATCAACATTCTCCTGTGTCAAACGAGCCACTTCATCATTCGACATGGGAACCCCCCGGGCTTGCTGACCTTCTAGGATAGCATTCCTAGCCTTCAATCGACGAATTTCCTCAGCTGCACTATTCTGGGCATTGATAAGCTGAGAAACGGTTGATGTACTTCCTACCCCCCATACCTTTCCACACACTCACACTCTTCCAAAGTTGTAAGTGAGAAGGTTTGCTTTCGAGTCCCCTCTTTACCCATTCCCAGTGGGACTTTAAAGAATTTGAACACTGGGGTAAGCAAGAATCTATAGGGAAGGCCATGATTATCGTTCTTGAAGGTGGCAACCTTTTGCATGTGTTCAATCATAATAGCAGGCAGACTTACAAGATTGAAATCGTCCAGTTGCTCCATTAGGAATAGATCAGACTTAGAAGTCACTAACCTCCTTTCAACTCGAGGCAATAGGACTTTGTTAACCAATTCAAATAGCAACTGGTAAACCAAAAGTAAGGCTTTCTTATGGATCTGGTCCCCTTTCTGGTTTGCATTGTCTTTTACCACTGCATATCTGAAGTTATACTGACATACATCTCTTACACTCGACACACCAACTATAGGAACTTTTAAGATCTCTCCAAGCATTCTTACATCAAAGACGATGTCCACCCCATTGACCAAGGCACAAACATGGTTAGTATCAACTGGCAAGAGACTAGCGAAGAAACTTTGTACCTCCTCCTCATACACCTTAGGTGAATCAATGTAAAATAGATGCACTCAACGTTGAAACTCGACCATTTCCAGAATTTGGCGCATTCCAGACATCTCAGAGATTGCTGGGTTAAACGTACGACCCAACAGAACCTTTTGATGCCTCAGGCGCTTAGAGCCAAGGCTGAATTCACTTCTCATTTTCTTTACAGAACTAGGTTCTTCAACAGATTTAGACTTGCATTTCCCAAACTTCTCTCCACTGACTTTGCCTTTTCCCTTGGACTTGACTAGTACATCCTTATCAGACATGGAAAACTCACTCATTACCTCCTTCATCTTAGACTTAGATATTGACCCTTTCTCTATTGAAATAGGTTTTTCCTTTTTCGAGGACCGCCTAACAAGTGAACCAGGTTCCTCAAGGGTTCCTTCTTCCACATCGACTACAGGGATCGCTTCATCACTTATAGGTACACCATCCTTTACCAACTTTCTTCTTTTCTTCTTACTACTTTTCTTGCTCTTTTGGAGAGCAGAGTCGTAGGCCACTTTGACTTGAAGCCTGGTAGTAGTTCGTTTGATTTCAGACTCAGGGGTGGACACAAACCTTCGCTTACTTATGAATGTACCAATAGCCACATTATCTAGGTCTTCTTCATCACTGGATCTCATTTCAGGTGCTTGAATTTCCAGGGGCACAATATCGAATGCAGGAACAACATTGTCCTGGAGATGAGATCCCTGACCTGGGTCCTTCGGAGAGGGATCAGGTTCCTCATGTGATGCCCCAGTAGTATCTACTACTGTATCCCCTTCAGCAGCCACAATGTCCCTTTCTTCCTCCACACTATGTGTCTCATTTTTCTAGGATGTAATTTCATGCAATACACCATCAGCGGATACTACAAACATAGTTACAACATCTTTCTCTTCCTCAACCGGTGCTTTCACAACCATGGAATCAGAAGCAATGATGGCAGAACCCTTTTTGACCTCAGTATTTTGACCTTGTTCTCCACTTAGGGTTTGACTGTGGGAACATCAGAAGATAGGGAGAACGGAGCAGTAGTTTCAAGGGTTTCAAGATTGGGAAGAGTTTGGGAAACTGGGGAAGGTGTGACTGCAACAACATGAGTGATAGAGGGTGAGGAAGGCTCAGTGAGAACGAAAGGTTCCATAGATTGATCGGTGGTTGTTACAACTAAGGCAGGGAGATCGGAAGTCTTCTCAGCCATGAAAAAGGTGGTGTGACGATCCTTCTTTTTGGGTGATTCTAGTATAGGACTTATGGTTGAGAAGAGCAGAAGAGAGGGTTTTTAAAAGAAAAGGATAATTATGAAGAGAGAGGAATAAACACCGATTCTGAAACTGCAGTTGGGCATGGAGAATTGCAATATTTCAGAGGGAGATGGAACATTTTGAAATGAAGGGACATGACAGCAGGATCTGAAAAGTTGATGACATGGCAGTTGTATTTTGTACCCTTTTTAAGACATGTATTAAAAGGATGCACAAAACTACAATTAGTACAAGAACCTAGTTCTTGAAAAAAAATTCTTCTTTGTTCCCTTTTTTTTTGAAAAGAATCAATCCTCTTTTATCATTCATGCACTGCATCTATCGCCTATATGCTCATCATGCGTGTTTATCTGCAATGGTATTGAAGTGAGTTAGACATGGCCAGAAAACACTTTGCGCCAGTTATTTCTTAGGGGTAAAAGCCAACCAAAGAGGAATCAGGTTCTTAATTTGGCTTCAATAGTCCCAGCTTTACTCTATTTCTTTCAAATTGTTCCCTACTTAGTGCCTTGGTGAAAATGTCTGCAATTTGATTTTATATGCTACAGAACTTCATACATATCAACCTTTTCTCTACATTGTCTCTCAGAAAATGATACCTCACATCAATATGTTTTGTCCTTTTATGTTGAACTGGATTCTTTGCCATATTGAGTGCACTGGTGTTGTCACATAAAAGGGGCACACTCTTAGTGAGTACCCCCAAAGTCCTCCAGTTGATGCTTGATCCACAGAAGCTGAGCACAACAGGATGCTGCAACTATATATTCAGCTTCAGCTATTGAAAGAGCCACTGAATTCTGCTTCCTTGTACCCCAAGAGATAAGACATGAACCTAAGAAGTGAGCCATTCTAGAAGTGCTTTTCCTGTCCATAAGATAACTTGCATAGTCTGCATCAGCATACCTAATCAGATTAAAATTGTCACTTGATGGATAGTACAACACTAGGTCCTGTGTTCCTTTGAGATATCTGTGTATCTTTTGGCAGCCTTCAAGTGAGATTCCTTGGGATTTGATTGAAACCTCGCACACAACCCCACACTGAAAACAATATTAGGTCGACTAGAAGTGAGATAGAGGAGAGACCCAAATAATGCCTCTATACATTGTTTGATTCATAGGAGATCCAGTTTCATTGATGTCCAGTCGAGTGGCAGTTGCAATGGGAGTGTCTATCATCTTTGATGCTTCCATATCAAACCTCTTCAAGAGTTCCCTGATGTATTTTTGCTGACAAATGGAAGTACTCTTTGGGGATTTTTTCACTTGAAGACCCAAGAAAAAGTTTAATTCTCCTATCATGCTCATTTCAAATTCACTTCCCATAAGTTTTGCAAATTCTTCACACAGAGAGTCAGTTGTTGCTCCAAAAATGATATCATCAACATAAACCTAAACAATGAGCAGGTTCCTTCCTCATTTCTTTAAGAAAAGAGTGTTGTCAATTTTCCCTCTTTTAAAACCATTTTCAAAGAGGAACTTTGACAATGTTTCATACCAAGCTCGAGGAGCCCGCTTTAGCCCGTATAGAGCTTTGTCTAGTTTGAACACATATTCAGGGTGCTCATGACATTCAAACCCTAGGGGTTGCTTCACATAGACTTCTTCCTTAAGGAGTTCATTCAAAAATGCACTCTTGACATTCATTTGGAACAAAGTGAATTCCATATGAGATGCAAAAGCGATTAGAATTCTGATAGCTTCCATGTGAGCCACTGGAGCAAACGTTTCATCATAGTCAATCCCTTCCTCTTGATTGTAGCCTTAGATCACTAGCCTGGCCTTGTTCCTTGTGGTAATTCCATATTCATCGAGCTTGTTTCTGAATACCCACCTAGTTCCTATAATGGTTCGATTTGGGGGTCTAGGTACCATGTGCCACACATTGTTTCTCTCAAATTGATGTAGCTCGTCTTGCATGGCTGTAATCCAATCTGCATCTTTCAAGGCTTCCTTGATGTTTTTGGGTTCTATCTGGGAGAGAAAGGCTGAGAAGGCAAGTGAATTTCTAGCTCTTGACCCTGTTTGTACTCTGAAATCTAGAGGAGTGATGATGTTGTCTATAGGGTGAGAGCTTTGGTGTCTCCAGTTAGATGCCTAAGGTTCATTCTAAGAGGAGGAAGGTATGTTTGGCTGATTTTCCTCTATCCTTCTCTCAGGTGCTAGTGGAGTTCCCTGAACTGCATCAACCACCCTTTCTTCAGCTTCAGTAGTTGTAATTGAAGTGCTTAGTTCTATTGATGGTGAGGCAGCGTTGTCTTCATTTGGCTCCTTTACTTGACTCATCATATCTGCCTTTTCGGTTGTCATGTTAATGACTTCACTAGGAACAAGTAAGGATTCTCTATCTTGATCTTCCTCAGCACTCTTCTCAAATGATGGATAAGAATCATCAAAAATAACATGAACACTTTCCTCAACACATTGAGTCCGCTTGTTATATATCATGTAAGCCTTGCTTTGAGAAGAGTAACCAAGAAATATTCCTTCATCACTTTTGGCATCGAATTTGCCAAGCTGATCCTTTCCATTGTTGAGAACATAACATTTGCATCCAAATATTCTTAGGTGAGTCAGCTTGGATTTTCTTCCATTCAACAATTCATACAGGGTCTTGTTCAGAAGTGATCTGATCATGCACCTATTCACTAAGTAGCAGGCAGTGTTGACAGCTTCAGCCCAGAAGTTCTTTGCAATTCCACTATCAATCAGTATTGTTCGTGCCATTTCTTTTAGAGTTCTGTTCTTCCTTTCTACTACTCCATTTTGCTGGGGAGTTCTGGGAGCTGAGAAGTTGTGAGTGATGCCATTTTCATTACAGAATTCATCAAATTTGACATTGTCAAATTCTGTCCCATGATCTGATCTAATGCATACAACTCTAGACTCCATCTTCACCTAGATTTTCTTCACAAAGGCCACAAACACTTCAACAATTTTTCCTTTTGTTCTGAGAAATAGAGTCCATGTAAATCTGGAATAGCCATCCACGATTACGAAAATATATCTTTTTCCTCCTCTGTTTTGCACCCTCATAGGTCCACATATATCCATATGCAGAAACTCAAGCGGCTTTAAGGTGCTCACATCTCTTTTAGACTTAAAAGATGACTTCACATATTTTCCTCTAGCACAGTCATCGCATACTTTTTGCATCTTGAATTGTGATATAGGCAGTCCATGGACCAGGTCCTTCTGAATTAGTTTGTTCAAAAGGGAAAAGCTTGCATGGCCCAGTCTTCTGTGCCATAGTTCAGCATCATCGTCAACAACTTTCAAACAACTCAACTCACCACTCTGTAAAGATTTGAAATCAGCAACATATATGTTCTTATATCTTTTGGCCACCAGTACTATTTCACCAATCACAAGGCCAATGACTGTACATTTTTTGGACAAGAATTCTACCTTGTTTCCTTTATCACAGATTTGAGAAACACTCAGGAGACTGTACTTAAACCCAGACATAATACACATTTTTAATAGAATGAGTGAGTGACTTCCCAACTTTTCCGACTCCAAGAATGTATCCCTTTTTACCATTGCCAAAGGGTACACTCCCTCCTTGCAGGGCTTTTAGTGAAAGAAAGTCTGTGGTGTTCCCAGTCATGTGTTTCTAACACCCACTATCCATGAACCATTGGTGACTGCTTCCTTTCACTGTTCCCTGCACAAGAGATTAGGAGTTAGTTTTAGGAACCCAAACAAGTTTGGGTCCCTTGTAGTAATCAAGAGGATGAATAAGAGTTCTCTTAGTCCATGCAGGTAATGTGCTTTTTTTGTTAGTAGAACCTGGTCCCTCTTTTGTTGTCACGGTTTCAACAACCACTTTGTCTTTTTGAACTAATTGATTCTTGACATGGACACCTTCCTTGAAGCACCCAGTGTTCCCACATCGGGTACGGGGCCAGTTATTAGAGATAGTGATGTACTTACTGAGAGGGTTGTGAGGAGTTTTCTCCCTTTGGAACCCTGCTCCCTGCCTTTTTTCATAATCATTAGTAAGCAAGGCAGTGGTAGATCTAAGGACCAGGTCTACTTTAGAGACTTTTCAAGATCATTCATTACTCTTTCTAGATTGGTTTGAAGAAGCTCGTTTTTCTCAATTTCAGCACACATCCTAAATCTTAAACCTCTCACCTCATTTTCAAGCCTAATGTGTTCCTCACTTGCTATCTCCTTTCCTTTTTCAGCACTTTCAGGTTTTGACTTAGTCCATGATTTCACTATTATTTCCCTTTGATCTGCAATTTCTGCCAACAGATCACTTTTTTCTTTTCTGAGGATTTGAATGGTTTTCTTATGGACAGTAACTGCAGCCACTAAGTCGTCTCTAGTATGTTCAGATTCTCCCAATTCTAAGATAAAATAATCCCTATCCCCCGCAAGATTATGAAAGGTAGTGATTAAAACATCAACTAAAAACATGAGTTTTTTTGGAGAATAGGATTTCAGATTTCTCTGAACATCCCTGAAGTTTACCTTTGTTGCCATTGTCTTCATCATCATCTGATTGAGCCATCAAAGCAAGAGTTGAGTCATATCCAATCTCCTCGCCTTCAACTGCCATCGTTGAACTATCACCAGTATTAGGTTTATCTTCAAACTGTTTTACTTGTGTAGTTCCCTCATGAGCTGTTTGCAAAGCTTCCCATATTTCCTTTGCAGTGTCGTAGGTAGAGATTCTATTGTACTCTTTAGGTCCCATTCCACATACTAGAATTTTCTTGGCACAAAAATTCTTTTCCATAGCTTTCTTGTCTGCTTCAGTGTATTATTTGCGGGTTTTTGCCATTAAAAATGAAAATTCATCTAGTACCTTGATTGGAACATAAGGACCATCGCAAATGATATCTCATAGCTCACAATCCTCATCCATGATGAAATCGTGCATTCTAGCTTTCCACCACCAATAGCATTGTTCACTAAACTTGGGGGTCGGTATATGGAATGACCTTCTTCAAAATTTGATGGAGCTGCCATGAGGATCCTTCCTAGATGTTAGCCTGATAGGAGGAACCCACTCTGATACCAATTGTTAGTTTATATGGGTCCATCAAATAGTAGAGTACCTGGTCCTCTATAAGATTCTGCTGAGAATGCTAATAAAATAGTATGTAAATAAGGCAGAGGATTTCTACGTGGAAAAATCTCACACAAGGGGATCAAAAAAATACTACCTACACATGTAGGCTTTTAACTTCACTAACTTGTAATCTACCTATTACAAGCCACTTTACAATAATTCCTATTGCAAAGGATTTAATCAACTAACTTGTGGTACTCTTACCACAAGCCACTTTGCGACTTCCTAGTTACAAAGGCTTTTTCTAACTTGTGATGCTCTCACCAGAAGCCACTTTGTAACTCTACAATTACAAAGACTTTTCCTTATGACTAAATCTAGTCACAACATAAACTCAAGGAGTTTACGAATTTTCAAAAATATTCCTAATCAAACGCTTCTAGGTAAGCAGTTTAAGAGATACAATAAGTACAACAACAAGGTTACAACTCAACTAGGACAACAACAGGCTATCTTTTAGGGACTGGTCCGTAGTCGCGCTCAACCTTGTTCTTCAACCTTGTGAGGATTGATTTCTTCTATTTTTGCAAGATGCTTAAATGTGAAATAGAAACCTTCCGGTGATGTTTTTGTATAAAGCTCATTGTGGGTACATCTTGATCACATCACTTGAAATGATGTGAGTACTTTGTTTGGTTAGAGAATGAGTGGGTGGACAGTGTAGTGTGATAGAAACAGTGTCGTCAGTCACTTCATTTCCAGTTGTGTCTAATTGACTATGTATTGCTATGAGGAAATCACAAGAGCATCAGGTCCTTGTGTGGGTTCCTAGCTCCTGAAGTTGTAGCAGTTCACCTTTGGATGAAATCCATTAAAGCTTGCAGCAGTCCAAGTAGGTCAGGTTCCCTATCTGGTTCTTAATAGTAAGTTTATTAGATCATCAAAACATAAGGCAAGAGTATTTAAAATCTATCAACACCCCTACTATTTCTATGAATAAGTAATTTATGGAAACTGTGTGTTTGCTCGTTTCTTAAGTATAATTTGGACCATGCCAAAAAAACAAGGGAGGGCCTTAACATACCTGTTCCTGGAATTATTTGAATGGAATGAAGTTTCTGCTTCTGTGAACTTGAACGAAATTGACGCTTGGACTCTATAAAATTGGAACGAAATTCTTTCTTCTTATCTAGATTTTGGGATGTTAGTCCCTTTTGTCCAAATCAAGGAAGCTAACTATTGATCCTTCACATTTTCTTGGAATAAATTGAATAAAATCTCCTACTAACCCATCTACTATTTGTACTTGTAATGGAAGGGAAAATGAGACTTTGTTTTATAATCAGAAAGAAACATTCTTGGTTTCAAGTCTTATTTAAGACTTATGGATAAGACTTTACAAGTCTTATTTAAGACTTATCTTTAACTTACACGTTCTTATCTTTGTAGATAAAACTTTACAAGTCTTATTTAAGACTTATCTTTAAGTCATGATTTGGTTACCTTTCCTAATAGTCATTTGGAAAAAGTGACCAAGAGTCATCTTTTGCCATTGTGGCTTTATGCCACGTGGGAGGGTGGTATAATTTATAATTTTTATCCACTTATTAGTTAACTGGGTAATGTCCTGTTATCCGGTAATTAATCAATTACCCGCATAATTTAAAAATTGCCCCAAATTACTTAAAATTCTATTTATTTTTAAAATAATTCATATATACTTTATTTATTATACTATCGTGGTCATATGGTACCTTGCATGATACTAGTTCATAATTTTCGGTATTATCGCTCGACCCATATTTTATTCCAAATTGGCCACTTTCAATAAAACTCGTTTTCTTTAATCTGTGTACCCCTTATTCTTCATAACACTTATTTATCGCTTGTTATGAATAGCGTAAGTACGTTAACGTTAAGATGATCTCATCCCGAAGTCTATGTCGGTTAACTGAAAACGAAATTTTAACGTACGAAAATGCGAGATGTAACACTATGGAACTAGGGGAAGCTTAACAACCCAGAGATGACTTAGTAGTCATTGTAGTCGATTTGAAAGAAACAATAGAGAACCTGAAAAGGGAAAAGAATGCCTTAGAAGAGAAAACTACTAGTATAGAATATGAAAGAGATGATCTAATGGTTGTTGTGGTGGACTTAAAAGAAACCATTGAGTGTGCAAGTAAAGAAAATGAAACCTTTACTGAGAGAGTTGCTATCATTGAGCAAGAAAGAGATGACCTAGTAGTGGTGGTAGTAGACTTAAAAGAAACAATTGAGGAATTTAAAATGGTAAATAGGCTTGGAAACTCTGAAAAAGGAAAGGAAGTTGCAAGTGAGGCACACATTAAGCTTGAAATGAGTTGAACTTGGTGAAGACTAGTCTATGTGCTGAGCTTCAGAAAAACAAACAACTTCAGGAAAAACTAGGGAAGGTAAAGAGTTACCTTGAAAAATCGCTTAAGTGGACCTGGTCCTCTTATGCTATCACTGCCATGTACACCAACAGCGGGAGAAACATGTAGGGGATTGGGTTTCAAAGGGAAAACTTCCCTACAACCCTCAGAGCAAGTACATTACTGTAACCTATAACTGGCTATGTACCCACTGTGGTAATAATAGGCACCTCAAGGAAAACTGCATGGCCAGGGTTCAGTCTCATCAGAAAAATAAAGTCTTTGCTGAGAAAGTAACTACTGCTAGAGGACCTGGTCCATCAAATAGGAAACGCATTTTGTCTGCTTGGACTAAGAGAGCACTCATTCATCTCTTCTCTCTTAACAAGGGACCCAAACTTGTTTGGGTTTCTAAATCTAACCCTTGATTTCCTTGTGTGGGGAGCAGTGAAGGTGAACAGCCAACAATGACATATGGACAGCAGCTGCTCAAAGCACATGAATGAAAATACAATCAATTTCCTTCACTAAAAGCCCTGCAAAGAGAGAGTGTACCTTTTTAAAATAGCTAAAAGGGTACACTTTAGAAGTTGGAAGATATGTGTCAAGGGAAATAAAGTGAAATTCTTGTCCAGGATATGTGCAATCTCAAATCATGTGACTGATGAGGTGATGTTGTATCCAAAAGATACAAGAATACTTATGTTGCTGGGTTTGAGTCTCTGTGGAGCGGTGATATAAGTTGGTTGAGAGTTGTTGAAAACAATGCTGAACTATGGGACAGAAGGCTGGGATATGCAAGTGTTTCTTCACTGAATAAACTAACCCTGAAGGACTAGTTCGTGATCTGACCAAGTTAAGTATCAAGGAACACAAAGTGTGCAATACCCGTGCAAAAGGAAAGTATGTCAGATTTCTATTTAAGCCCAAAAGGGGGCAGTCAACACCTCAAGTCCACTTGGACTCTGATCTTCAGAACTAAGGATGAGATCATTCAAGTAATTGTGGCTTTTGTCAAGAAGATCCAGGTACAGATAAACGTGGCTTGCATCAGATCAGATCATGGAACAGGTTTGGATAATTCCATAGTGGATGAATGTTGTATTCAAAGAAGAATTACTCAACCACTTAGCTCCAAGAACACCACAGCAAATAGAGTTGTGGAAAAGAAGAAAAAGACTCTTGAAGATTGGGCACGGTCAATATTATTTTATAGAGGGATTGCAAACATCTTGACCAAAGTTGCTGACTTAATTAAGGATATCTGGTTACAATTGTTATGCTCTCAACAATGAAAATGATCAGCTTTGAAAACCTGATGGTAAAAGAGATGGAGGAATCTTCCTGATGTACTCGTCTCAAGAGAGAACAGAAATACTGATCAAGGTGGAGAACGCTCATTGATTCCAGTAAGGAACTTGGTCCCACATCTACAACAACAAAAGCTGAAAAATGAGTTGTTGAAAAATGTTTTGGCATAGAAGAATCATAGGTCATCAGCACTCCCATTGCCACAGCTACACGCCTAGACATGGATGAACCTGGTTCTCTTCTAAATCAAACCATGCATAGATACATCACTGATACACTCCTGTATCTCACTGCACGTAGACCAGACATCGTGCTCAAACTTGGGTTCTGTGCACGGTTTCAGTCAAATCCAAAGGATTCTAATTTGAAGGCTGGTGTAAGAATTTTGAGATATCTTAGAGGAACATAGGACCTGGTTCTCTACTATCCTTCAAGTAATGGATAGGAAAAGCTCGCCCAAAATGGGACATTTTCTAGGTTCTTGTCTTGTCTCATGAGGCTCGACGAAGCAAAATTCAATGGCACTCTCAATAGCTGAAGCAGAATATGTATCATCAGCCTCCTATTGTGCTCAAATATTGTGGACCAAGCAGCAAATTGGAAGAACTTGAGTCTAACTCAAGAGGTCCAAATACATTGATTGTTGAAGATCAAGTTGCAGACATCTTCACCAAAAGCCCTAGGAAGACAGCATTCTGAGAAGAATCGCCTTGCACTGGGGGATGATAAAACCCAATTTAGAACCTAGTTCCTCATGATTGGTTATGAAAGTCATAGTCAAGTAAAAGTTAGCTAAAGTGTTTTCTGGCTAAGTCTAACTCACCTCTATACCGTTATAGGTAGACACTCATGATGACTACAGAAGCAGGTGTTGCAGTACATGATGAAAAAGGGATTAAACTCACTTGCCAGACCTATCAGGGACCCTGGTTTTCTTGATACAGGTTAGTAGCTTCTTTGTTCTTTCATACACAATTTAAAATGGACAAAAAAACAATGTCACATCATCATCAGCATGACAGTCTCCTTTATCATAAATAAATCAACATTACAACCTTTCTCTTCCAAATTCAAAACCTCCTTTTTGTTTTCTCTCTTCTCAGTCCACAACCCTTTGAGCACAATCTCGCCATGTCTGAAAATCAAGCAACCTCCAGTATGCCCAATAGTACTATGATTGACTCCACACCAGTCAGCATTCCAGCGGTGAACTCCTCCCCCAACACAATCACTAGTCCAAACCCTAAAGCAGAGTCTCCTCCACACTCCACTCACTCTCGTACTCACTCCGATTCTGTTCCTCATCAGGGCAAGGTTGAGAATGTTTGTCCTCCTCCAGTCTCTCCAATCAAGTAGAGTAAACAGGGTAAACAAGGTAAACAAGGGAACCTCATTCAGAAATCTTCAAATCTCTCCATGGTTGGGCACTCGAGTGAAGATCCAGTGATTAGCCATGAAGAGACTGAGACAACCATAACATGCCACGATTCTACAAGTATCACTCCTCCCTCTGCTGAAATTTCCATGAAACCACAAGAAAGAGAGGGGATAGAAAATATGTTTTCCATTGCATCAGAAGAGATTGTTGTAAAGGAAGGTGGATGAGTGTCTGAGTTTCAAGGGGAAGATCTTTAGTCCACAGAAGACTAGGGATCACTTGTTCTTTTTGAACAATCCACTCAAGATGACACTAGTGGGGTCCCAAGTGATGAACCTGATCCCTCCAAGGAGGATCCAGGTCAGGGGTCATCTTCCCAGGTCAGTGTTGATCCTGCTTCTTCTCCCCACTTTTATGTTGAGCCTCTGAATATGGTGGTGCCTAAGATGAATTCTAATAGTGAAAAAGACGCAAATGATTTGTCATATGTTAGTTTTATCAGGACTAGGAGTAAGCCAGTTGTAGCTCCAAAATCAACCCCTAAGCGACCCATTACTCTGTTGCAGTAAAAGGAGGTTTCGGAGTATGCTCTCAAGAAGAGTCAAAGGAGCAAGAAAAAATGAGGGATGGTAAAGGATGGAAAAGTTTTGCATGAAAAGGTTGTCATTGTGGTAAATGTGGATGAGGAAGCTGAAGAGGAACCTAGTTCCTTAACCCTACAAGTTCTCGAAGCAGAAGCACTCTCACTCTCAATCTATAAGGCACACTTCTACCCATTCTAAAGGTCTTTCTAAGAATGCTAATGTTGCTTCTAGTGAAAGTTGGTGAAATTTTTTGATGACAAGACAGTGAAAGAGAGTGGTGACAAGTCTGATGATAAAAAAGTGGAAAATCTGGTGAACTTGCGCAGAAAAGGTCAGTGGAGAAGGGAAAGTATGTTCGCAAGTCAGTAAAAAGAAAAATGGATGATGATGAGGAACCTGGTTCCATCAAGAAAGCAAAAGTTAGTAAGACTCCGAGTTCTGAGAAAAGGAAGTTGAGAAATCAAAAGTACTGTGGGGTCGTACATTTGCCTTTGACATTCTAGAACTTACCGGGATGAGACAATTATTCGACATTTGTGATTCTCAACAATGGGCCAATCTGTTTACAAATGAGACTCCCAAAGTGTATGAAGATGAGGTACGGAGTTTCTATACCAGCCTCTTCACAGTATATGGTGATCAAATTTGTGTGTTAATAAATGGGGTGGACATAGTGATGGACTCTGCCTTATTGGGGTCAATTCTGGGTGTTCATGCCGAAGGATTGTCTTCTGCTCAGGGTGCCTGTACATCAAACTTCAAAATGCCATTGTCAAGGACAAGGCAATACAACATGGGGAACAGGTGCATAAAAAGGCACTCCTTCCAGTATATTAGTTGCTCTTTAAGATAGTTAATAAGGTGTTGATTCCCCGTGCTGAAAGAAGATCTGTTGCATCCAAAGCTGACCTATTCCTTATGAAAGCCTTGGATAATTATACCACCATCAATTTGCCTGCCATAATGATTGAGCATATGCAGAAGGTAGAAAACCTTAAGGATGGGAATCATGGACTACCCTATGGTTTTTTTCTCACAAAGGTCTTTGAGTTCTTCAAGGTACCTTTGGGACATGCCAAAGTGGGCACTAAAAAGTAATCCTTTTCAAAAACTACTCTTGAGGAGTGTGAGTGCATTGACAAGGTCGGAGGAGTTAGAAGCATTTCCACTATCTCTCAACTGATAAATGCTCAGAATAGTGCCACAGAGGAGATCAGGAAGTTGAAGGCTAGGATAACAATTCTTGAGAGTTAGCTCAGTCAGATACAAGGGGCACCTATTTCTAGTAGTTCTTATAGCGTAGAAGTTGCATGCTTAACAAATGAGAATGTTGAACTCAGGAAATAGATGGAGGACCTAAAGGAAAGACTGTTCAATGAGCAAATATCCGCAAATGCTCACATGTATCTTGTTCTCCAAACCCTTGATGCCTCTTCCAAGATCCCTTCCTCCAGTGTCCCCTAAAGAATGTCCCCTCAGTGTCCAATTTCCAGTGTCTATCTTCTTAAGTTGTTTTTGGTGATGTTTTGTTGTTTCTGACAATTGTTTTTCTTGTTTTTTTTAGAATGTGGATGAAAACAATAATTCTGATCCCGCCTATAAAAGTCTAAATCTGGTTAATGAAAGTGATTTCCTTATTGCTATCTATGTTGTTGCTCTTTTGTTTCTGTTTTCTATCATGTTGTGTGCACATAAGTGGCATGAGTTAGCTATGCTAGACTTCTTTATGCTACTAACTTGTTCTGTGCTTTTTATGATGCCAAAAGGGGGAATATTTAATTGAATAATAAAAAGCATAAATGACTATATCTAAAAGGGGAGAAATACTCATTCAGGGGGAACTCATTTTCAGGTACTGATTAAGGAGAATGCAGAGTTTCAGGGGGAAACTTAAGGTCTTTCTAGTTCACAGTCTGGTTCTATGTGGCTCTTTCTGGGTTTTTCAATTATTAGTTTGTCATCATCAAAAGGGGAAAATTGATAGGTTACAAGTACTTTGGTCATAAGTACTTTGCTTTATATTTTGATGATCTAACAAACTTACTATCCAAGAACCAGATAAGGAACACGTTACATATTACAAGACCTTAAAATCACAAGGTTCCAGTTTGGGATCCAGCTTGCGTTATGATTCAACTCTTTAGAGTGGAAGGAACAGCTGAGGGAACAGGTCCCTACCAGTTCCTGAGGAGACTATACAAAGTCAACTCTCCAGTTGGAAAGTTTCCACCTGCATACGCTACAGTGCAGGAACAGTGATACAGTCAACTTTCTAGGGAAGACATTTTACCTACCTTGCTTACATCATTGTAAGTGATGTCACTCATGAATATATACAATCAAGGAAGGTAAAACACATTGACTTGAACACTTAGAAATTTCACAAAAGCTTACTGACGTGAATATCCAGCAAGCAAGTTTCAAGTGCTTCAAGAACAAAGAACAAAGCAACTACGGACTAGTTCCCACATCGAGTTGTTATATATCCTTAGTTGAGTTGTGACTTTGTAATAGTTCTTCAATTATAATTCCTATCTAGCTTATCTAGAAGCATTCTATAGGAACCCTTTTGTAAACCTTAAACCAGTGTGTTTGAGTCTTGGCTAGAGTTAGTCATGTTGTAAAGTCTTTGTAATAGAGTTATTACAAAGTGGCTTGTAATAGAGTATTACAATTTAGTGAGGGATTAAGAGTTTAATTCCTAGGTTGCATAGGTTGTAATCTAAAAGTTGCTTAGTAGTGAAGTTGAAATCCTACAAGGGTAGGTCGTGGTTTTTAATCCCGTTAAGCTGGGAATTTTCCACGTAAAATTCCTCCTGACGTTTATTTACTACAGTGTGCGTGTGTACTGTTGAACCTGATAGAGAACCTGGTTCTCTATAGAGTTTGGTGTAACCTTATATTCTATTAATGAAGCTCAAATGACGAAGGACCGGTTGATAAGTAGGGATTTTGACTACTTACTAGTGCCTTTTTGCTTTCGTTTTAGTCCAAAAGCGCTTGATTGTGTTCCCGTAAACTGATAAAATATGCTTAATTGCAGGAATATTGAAAAATGATCTTCCAAGATGAAATGCAAATCAAGAAGTAGTGATCTGAACTCAAGGACAAAAACAGACACAAAAGCTCATAAGTGCGGACTACAGATTATCATCTGCGGCCGTAGTATGTGAAGAAACACCCATCAGAGAAGTGTGAAAAGTGCAGTCCGCACATGATATGTGCGGCCGCAGAAACTGGGTAAGAGCAAAAGTTCAAAGAACCTGCATCTAAAGTTCAACAAAAGTATGGACCGCGCAATTATTATGCGGCCGTAGAAGAACAGCTACGCGGCCGCAATTACATTTGTGCAGATCGCGGAAGAGCAAGGTGCGGCCGCAGACACCTTTGTACGGACTGTAGAAAGAGACAAGTGAGGCCGTAGTTTAGAATTATGTGGCTGCAGATTTTCCAATCCTGTCAGGTTGAAGAAAAGTGTGGACCGCACATGGAATTGGGTCGCAGAACCTTTGAAAGGGCATTTATGTCCGAAAATTCTAGCCCTGTATAAATAGAAGAGTTTTACATTTTTAGGTTAAGTTTTGACATCAGCTGCTATAGTAGACGGTTTTCTTTACTCTCTTTAGTAGTTTTTGCTATTTTGAGCTTTTTGAATATAAATTTCATCATTTTAATTATCAATATGGGTTTAATTATCATTTCTTCTTCTATTTCTTCTATCTTAAACATGAGTAGCTAGATTTTCACTAGGGTGGTGACCCAACCCTAGAGTGAAACTCAATGGGTGTTTGATTTATTGCTTGTTTATGGTTGGGTGTTTATTATTTAGCCTTGTTCTTGCTTTTTATTGTATAATTAATGGTTTCAAATATTAGTTCATGCCTATTTGACTTGGTCTCTACTTGAGAAAGAGAGACTTAATCTAGAAAAACTTGGCTAACAAGAAATTGGATAAATCGAGGGATTGATAGTCCCAATTAAAGGGTTGAAACCTAAATATAGTAAAACCTACTTCAACTTTGTATCAACCATTTTGTTCAATACCCATTTGGACTTGAGAAATCCAAATTGAGCAAAATCACTCTCTAGCTGAGAGGTATTGAGTGGGTACTCGAGTGTTAATATCTATAATACATACCGACCAATAAGACAAGCTTTAAAGTTTACAACTCATTAGGCAAACACCTAGGTGAAGGTCATAGCCCTAGGCCTTTTACATCATTTGAAAAACAACAACAAAAATACATTTTTAGTTTTAGTTCTTAGTTTGTAATCTTACTTTAAGTTAGAACTATAAATAACCTAAGTTTGTAGAAGTGCAATTTGAGATAATTCAAGCTCACTCACTATAATATATACCCATAAGTCTCATTGATAGCTCCCTGTGGAAAATCGACTCCGACTCCATGTTGGGTATTACTATTGCATCGACTATTTTATAACCTTAAATAGAGGTGTGACTTGGACGAGATTAGCGGTCAAATAAGGGGTTCCAGGGAGGGAATGATCCCCTCCAAAGATTTTTTGATGGCGTGGATTCCACTACCACGGAGGATGTCAACAGATTTGGTAACTTAGAAGTACCAAGGAAAAGTTTTCCTTTAG
Source organism: Nicotiana tabacum (assembly GCF_000715075.1). NCBI lineage: Eukaryota > Viridiplantae > Streptophyta > Magnoliopsida > Solanales > Solanaceae > Nicotiana > Nicotiana tabacum. The sequence continues at coordinate 43,107,713 of NC_134080.1, read as the reverse complement.
GGGCAAGTGGGTCTAGTTCGAGCTTGAGACTAGTCAACTTATTCCCTGCCCCGAGTGTCGATCCTGGTTGGAAACGGTCGATCATTATCTCTGTTATGGAGGACGCCCGGTTCCTTTCCAAACCTGTTGGGGTAGCTAGTTACCTCCGGTTCTTGGTGACTGAAGAAGACCAGGCAAAGATGAACGAGGTGGATTCCCTATGCATGTTGAATGAAGCATAACAGGCGCTGAATCGGGTAAGGTGTTACCAAACCTTTTCATTTTCCAGCTTTGGTCACTTAGTGATCTTAATATTTCTCTTTGTATTCGTAGGCCTCGGTGCTTCACCACGAGACCTTCCTCCAATACTGAGAAGAGCTGAGCCTCCTCGACGCCGAAGTCAAAGAGCTTACTGAGAAGAGAGATATGTACAAACTTCTTAGTGAGCAACGCGAGGAAGAGGCTAAGAGTCTTTGGGCCGAGTTGGACATGGCTCAGAAAGAACATGCCGAACTGGTGGAAAAGGTAAAAGTCTTTAAGGTTAGTGACGATGAGCTAGACTCGGTGACTAACAGTTCGAACCTGCAGGTCCAACAGAAGCTTGACCAGATCGACCAACTTCAGGAAGAGATGGATGTGATAAAGGTCGAGGCCGAGGAATGTAAAAGCAACATGGACCACTTAGCCTCGGAAAAGGAAACTGCTCGGGTGCAATTGGCTTCGACGGAGGCTTAACTTCGAATGATGAGGGAGAAGGCTGAGGCACAGTCTCAGAGAGCCGAGGAGCTCCAATCTCAACTGGGATTTATTGTTGCAGATCAGGAGGTCCTCACTAAGGAGCCTAAAGTGGTCAAGTCAGTAGCTGAAGTAACCAAAGCTGTTGCCGACGAGATGGTTTCCCAGTATAGAGCCGATGTTGAGGTGGCGTAGGACCGCTTGAAAGACATTGTTGAATTTGAGAAGCAGCAGCCACGAAGAGAGGCCCTCGAGGAGATTCATTCTTGAAGTTTTGATCTATCGACCGAGATCAAAACCACTAAGGGGTCGAGGCTAAGGTCAAGAAGGTAGGTTACCCCGAGGGAGAAGAAGAAGAAGACTCTGAGGGTTTCGGTGGATCCGGGGGTGGAGAAGACCAGGCTATTTAGACGCCTTTATAGATGTTTTTGCTTTTCCATTTTTTTTGCCGAGGCAATTTGGCCTTTGTAAAAATTCTCAGCGAGGCCGTTTGGCCCTTGTATATATATATATATATATATATATACATACACAAGGCTTTTCCCCTCTAACAAAATTCGAGCTTTTCTTCTTTACAATTGTGAAGTTATCGAATGTCTTAGCACGTAATAATTAGGTCGTGTTCGGAGGTGTGAACAGACCTTGTCCTTGATATTATTTTGCTTAATACTCGTGGGGGGCTCGGTATGACCGGGGGCTATCCCCAAAGCATTTGGAATATTTTAGATTATAATTTTCTGAGGGTAGCCTTATTGAACCGGTTTAGAAATTTTATAGGCCTTATGTTTTGATTACGGTTCTCGGACATCTTTGTGTCGTTCTAGGACGGATGTATTCTTTTTTTTTCGGGTGTTGCCCTATGGTCTTGTTACCCCGAGTCATCCAGGCTTACCCAAGATAACACTCCCAGATAAAGTTCGGGCAGTGCCTAATAGGCTTAGTGCCACCAAGCTTTGTTATCCCGGGTCGTTCGGTCCTATTTTGGACGACAGTCCCCGAGTGAGGCGGCCCTTGGGATCGATGTCTTTAGGGGACAAAATGTAAAAAAGAAAAACTTTTAAGGGACAAAATATTTATCCGCAAGGTAGAAACATCCTTTCATTTCTATAAGCAATATACAAGGTTACACATGTGTATAAGCTTTGTGTCAGGGCTCAGGTGGTCTATGTAGGAACGACTCATTCGACTGTTTGGCCTTTACAGTGGATCCTATCAACCGAGCCTAGACTATTCAAGTGCAAAGTTTCTTCCTTTACTAACATCATTATCTGAGGGTGATGCCCCCCCCCCCCCACTGTTTGAGGACGATCTTTGAGAGGACTCGGACACTGTTGATGTGATCTTTGATACCGGTTCATAACCGGTCTTCGGTTATAAGTTAGCACGATCCGCTATTGCCTTGTTAAAATCCTTGCCGGAAAACTATTTGGGACAAAACCGGTTCAAGGGAAAAAGAGTGCAACGCGTGCTTTCAGGCCTAAAAATTGTATCGTTCTTTGTCGGTTACCTGTAAACGTTAGTTCAAAATGTAAATAAAAGAAATGAAAGGGGCCATATCTTAGCAGTAATAACATTTCAAGTGAGTTATATTCTAGTTGTTTGGTAGTTGTTTGTCGTTCATTGCTCCGAGTTTGTATGACCCCTTTCCGGTGATCTCAATAATTTGATACGGACCTTCCCAGTTTGGCCTCAACTTCCCTTTGTTCCGGTTCCGGGTGTTTCGTGTAACCTTCCTTAATACCAATTCCCCGACATTAAAATGTCAAAGGTTGGTTCTTTGATTGTAATACCTCTTGATTCGTTGTTTTTGGGCAGCCAACCGGACAAGGGAGACTTTGCGCCTTTCATCTAATAGTTATATGCTCATATTCTGGCCTCGTTGTTTGAATCTTTGGTTGCATATCGAAACCTGAGACTCGGTTCCCCCACTTCAACTGGTATTAGAGCTTCAGCATCGTAAACTAGAGAGAATAGGGTGGCCCCGGTACTGAACTTCGAGGTTGTACGGTACGCCCAAAAGCCTTCGGGCAAAATTTCTTTCCACTTTTCTTTAGCGTCGATCAATATTTTCCTGAGGTTTTGGAGTATGCGCCCATTCCCACTAGGGTGATAAGGTGTTGATAGGATCTTTTAGATCTTATGGTCTTCGAAAAACTTGCTTACTTTGCTACCGATAAACTATTTTCCATTGTCGCACACGATCCCGGTCGACATACTGAACCGACATATTATGTGGTCCCAGATGAAATCAATGACTTCCTTCTTCCTAATTTTCTCAAATGCCTGGGCTTCCACCTATTTAGAAAAATAGTAAGTCATAAATAATATAAATGGAGCCTTACCGGGTGCCCATGAAAGGGGGCCGACGATGTCCATCCCCCATTTCATGAATGGCTAGGGTGATAAGACTGAATGTAGCAGTTCCCCGGCTGGTGAATCATTGGAGCATGCCTTTGACATACGTCGCGTCTTCGTATGAACTCTTTCGCGTCCTTTTCTATGTCGATCCAGTAGTAGCTGGCTTTGATTATTTTTCTCACAAACGATTTAGCGCCCGAATGGTTTCCGTATGTGCCTTCATGGACCTCCCTCAGAACATACTCGGTATCTCTCGGTCCTAGACATATTGCAAATGGGCCATCAAAAGTTCTCCTAAATAAGGTACCATCTTCGGACAAGTTGAACTAGGCCTCCTTGTTGCACAGAGCCCTCGATTCTTTAGGATCCAAGGGCAGTTTTCCGGTCTTCAGATACTCTATATATTTGTTTCTCCAATCCCAAGTTAGTCTTGTTGAGTTTATCTCGGTGTGACCTTCTTCCACTACCGATCTCATGAGTTGTACGACCACCACCGAGTTGAAATCATCATCATCGACCGATGATCCCAATTTAGCAACTACGTCGGCCTTGCTATTTTGAACCTGAGGTATATTTTGTAGTGTTAATTACTTGAACCGATGTAATGTTACCTGTAGTTTATCCAGGTATCTTTGAATTCATTCCTCTCTGACCTCGAATGTCTCGTTGACTTGGTTTATCACGAAAAGGGAGTCGCACTTAGCTTCGATCACCTCTGCCCCCAAGCTTTTGGCCAATTTGAGACCTGCAATCATGGCCTCGTACTCGGCCTTGTTATTAGTCAATTTTACAATCCTAATAGATTGTCTAACTATATTACTTGTTGGTGGTTTCAATATAATACCAAGTCAGGACCCATTTGCGCTCGAGGCACCGTCCATAAAGAGGGCTCAGACTCCCGATGAAGTCCCCAAGTTTAACAACTCTCTTTTGACCTCGGATATAAGGGCCGGTGTAAAATCGGCCACAAAGTCCACCAAAATTTGAGACTTGATGGCGGTGCGGGGCCGATATTTGATATTATACCCACTTATTTTGACATCCCATTTGGCTAATCGTCTTGAGAGCTTGGGTTTATGCATTATGTTTCTCAACAGGTAAGTAGTTACAACACATATAGGGTGGCGTTGGAAGTACGATTTTGTCACGACCCGAAATTCACTAGTCGTGATGGTACCTAACTCAACCCTCTAGGTAAGCCAACTAATAAATATCCAATTCCAATAACACTATTAAGACAATTAAACAAAAGAAACTATCTGAATCTTATACATTTTCTAAGGATTGGTAGTACAAATCATGAGCTTCTAAGAATAGAGTTTACAAAGCTGGTATGAAGTAAATACATCATCTATCTAAAAAGACAAATAGAATTTTATGAATCTAAGGCTACTATGAACAAGAGGCAGCTACAACCGGAATGCATGTACATCTCCAGATCCAGCTCCCATTGAACACAATAACATCAGCAGCCACATCTGCATGCAAGGTGCAAAAGTGTAGTATGAGTACAACCAAACTTATGTACTCAATAAGTAACAAACCTAACCTTAGGTTGAAAGTAGTGATGAGCTGGAACATAGGTCGGTCCCAACACCAATAGCCAACAACAGTTTATAACAACGTAAAGCAATTAAATAAAGAAGTAAATCAAAGATAAAATGCTCAGCCTTTTCATAGTTTTCCAAAAATAGTTCCGCTTTTCAAGTATATCAGTGAAACCTAACACTTTTACCGAAATCATCGAAAATACGAGTAAGTTTCAAAATTGTAAGTTTCCCCAAAAAATCCTTTCAACGGTAAATATGATGTTTCATTTTCTCTCCAAATAGCAAGTGTAAAATACCTCTTGATGCCCATATGTCAATATATGTGAGAAGTCATAATGACGTGATACCGCACAACATGAGGAAAATGCATCTCTATGGCTGTATGTCATGTGCATGTCAAATGCGATATGACTCAGTGATAGAACCATATGAATACTCTCGAAGTATCAATTTACTCAGTCTTCACAGTCACTCAGTCTTCCCAATCACTCGGCGCTCAGCACTCGCACTCAGTAGGTACATATGCTCACTGGGGGTGTGTACAAACTCCGAAGCGGTTCCTACATCCCAAGTGCTATATCAATCCAATCATGGCATAAATCAATGAAACATGTTGTGGCGTGCAGCTCGATCCCATAAATATCCTCACAATCAGGCCCTCGGCCTCCCTTAGTCATCAATGTCCCCAGTCTCTCGGGCTCTCAATGCCATGAAATTATCCCAACAATTTTGATATGATGTATCAATAACTAACAACTGAGACTGAGCTATGATATGGATGCATGAATATGACTGAGTACTAAATATCAATAAAATCAGTGAGGTGTAACGACCCGACCGACCATTTTGAGAATTTACACTTCGCTCGCCAGTTCTCGGGCATGACTAGACCCGTATGATGTATTATGACTTACATAAATTGTCGGTTTTAGTTTTAAGAATAATCGGAATAGATTTGGAAGAACAATTCTCAGCTTGAAGCTTTAAATTTGAAAGGTTTAACCAAGTTTTGACCTTTTAGTATTCGATCTCGAATTTGGATTTTTATGATTTGATTAGCTCCATTAGGTGATTTTGAACTTGGTAGCACATCCGGAATGTAGTTTGGATGTCCATGGTAGATTTAGGCTTGAATTGGCGAAATTAGAAATTTGGCATTTTCCGGCCGGCAATGGAAATCTTGATGTCGGGGTCGGAATGGAATTTTGCAAATTGGAGTAGGTCCGTAGTGACATTTGTGACATGTGTGCAAAATTTCAGGTCATTCGGACAAGGTTTGATAAGTTTCGGCATCGTTTGCGGAATTCGGAAGTTTAAAAGTTCTTAGACTTGAATCTGAGGGTAATTGGGTGTTTTGATGTTATTTTGAGTGTTCCAAAGATTTGAATAAGTTTAAATGGTGATATGTGATTTTTTTAGGTTTGGTTGAGGTCTCGAGGGCCTCGGGTTGATTTCGGGAGGTTGACGGATCAAGGATAGGATTTGAGGAAATGCTGAAGATTTCCTTCAGCTGTCATAACTGCACCTGCGGAGTGGGACCGCAGGTGCGAGGCCTGTAGAAGCAGCCATAGATGAGAAGGGCATGAGATGCAGGTGCGCACATAGTACCGCACCTGCGAGACCGCAGATGCGAGTGTTTGACCATAGAAGCGGGATTTGAGGTTTAAGTGAAAACCGCACCTGCGATGAATTTTCCGCAGGTGCGACATCGCAGAAGTGACTTATGGACTGCAGATGCAGAAGTTCTGGGCAGAATGTATATAAGGTGGACTTCGCAAATTTTAGTTCATTCTCCACTATTTTTAGACGACATTGGAGCTTTTGAGACTGATTTTGAGGAGAAATTTAGGGGTTTATCACCAAGGTGAGTGGCTTGAGACCTAATACTTGTATATTCGATGATTTCTCGTTGATTAATCATGAAATTGTAGAAATTAGGGATGAAATTTAGGGTATTAGGGCTTGGAGATTGGAGAGTTTAATTTGAGGATTTGAGGGGCCATTGATGTCGAATTTTGATAATTTTGGTATGTATAGACTCGTGGGTGAAAGGAGTTTCTAGTTTTGTGATTTTGTCAGATTTCGAGATGTGGGCCCGGGGGCTGCGTTTGGATGAATTTCGGGATTTTGGTATAAATTGATGGTTTTTCATTTAGAATTGATTCGTTGGCCTGTATTGATCATATTGTATTGCTTTTGGTTACATTTGAGACGTTTGGAAGCTGATTCTAGAGGCAAGGGCATTGCGGAATAGGGATTTGACCGATTCAAGATAAGTAATGTTTGTAAATCTAGTCTTGAGGGTATGAAACCCCGGATTTCACATTGTTTTACTGCCTTGAGGTGACACACATGCTAGGTGACAGACGTGTGGGCGTGCACCATTATGGATTGTGACTTGGTCCGTCCCATAGCAACTAAATAGTTGCGTATTTAACTGAAACTATATTGATACTTATGTGATTTAGAAAAGATTTCTATAACTTGGGTTGAATGCCATATTTGGGCCTCATGCCAAAGCTGTTTGGACCCGTAGGGGCCTTTTCTTATTATCCTCTCACTATTTTTATTTAAGATTTATACTCAATCATGCTATGTTTACTAATTTCATAAACTCAGTTTTTATTACCCGTTTTGAAGAATAAAAAAATGTTATGTTTGGCTGAGCACCCTATTTTTACTGATAACCTAAGTGGCTTGAGAGGATTATGACTGAGTGAGATCGAGGGCCTATTTTTGTGAAGATATTTATGGGATCGGGCTGCACAACGTAGCATGTTGTTACTGATTTATGAGTTTGTATGGACGAGGGCCTGATTGATTTATGCCACAAGGTGGCTTGTTATGTGAGGCCGAAGGCCTAATTGATTATGCCACGAGGTGTCTTGTTATAGCGCTTGGGCTGTAGAAGCCCCTCCGGAGTCTGTACACCCCTAGTGAGCGTGAGTACCTTGAGTGAGTGATATGATGTTATGCCCGAGGGGCTGTTCTTGATTCATATTGTGCCCGAGGGGCTGTTTATGAGTGATTGTGAGGTATGCCTGAGAGGCTGTATATGAGTGACAGTGATGTTTGCCCGAGGGGCTGTTTATGATTCCTTTTTTCCCGAGGGGCTGTTCTTTATTTATGTTGCTTGAGGGGCTGTATACGAGTGAGTTTTTGCCCAATGGGCCTATTATCCTTTCATCATGTTTACTCACTATTTCATCACTTTGTTTGAAAACTATTGAAAAATGTTTTAAATGGTTTTACTGAAACTGGATTCAAATGAGCTAAGTTGGTTCAAAATCTTGATTTTAAAAGCCTGTTGTATTATACCGAGATTTCATGATATGAACTGTATATGTTTTATTGCTTGTCACTACTGCTTAG